>NC_135497.1:76949897-77095118 GCF_052857255.1 Amblyomma americanum | reverse complement strand
CGCTGCTGAATAACTTGTTTTAGTCATGTGATGCGAAAAATGACCGTTGAGATAAGTACATCATACTCCGCTAGCTTGAACAGAACTCGAACGGGCAAGAAAAAAGCGTTCCGTTTAACTGAACTTTCGTTTAAGCGAACGACTTGAAAAATCATGACCTGTCGCATTCTTCCAAACACGCCGAGTCTTATTACTGGGGTGCAGAAAAGAACGAGACTGCGTACTGCTTAATTTTCTGCGGTGTTTCTTCTTCTAGATATGTGCGCATGCGCAAGGGGTTGCCGCAAGGGGTGGCAGCGCGTGCGGGGCCACTAACATCAGTGGGATTTTCACTAGATTCCCTATTTCCGCCACGAACCTCAGGAATAATAGGGAGTTTTAGAATCGGTGACCCTATCGGTTAAAGAGGGGGGGGGGGGGGGCGACAGTGTGCAGGCCGGGACTATAACGCAGTTTGGTTTATTGTTCTGCGCCTGTGCACTAGCGCCCCGCTATCCCCTAAGCGACAGTGTGCCTTTATTCTAAAAGTCTCAAATTGCGAGTTTTTTAATAGGATGGCACTGTCGATTAGCGGGATAGGGGAATAGCAGGGCGCCAGTGCGCAGGCGCAGAACAATAAACCAAACTGCGTTATTGTCCCGGCCTGCATACTGGCGCCCCGCTGTTTCCCTAGCCCCCTAACCGATAGGGTCACCTTGTTCTACAACACCCTAGTGTCGTTAGCATTCTACTGAGAGCATGTGGCGAATGTGTCGTCTAACAGCTTGCAGTTTCCGATAGTCAAACGGAGGTGGCGATCTGACTTGAACTGCATCGATGTTGGCTGTGCAACTTTCTGCCCATCGGTCATTTATTCCCTGCCAAAGCTCTTGTGGTAAAAACACCGTTACAAAGTCATCTCCTTTGCGTCAAGTTTGCAGAAAAATATCAATACGGCTTTCTGTTTAACCGAAGTGTTTATTGCTGCTTCTATGGGGTTCCATCAAAAGTCTATACCCTAGTTCTGTTTATTCAGTAGTTCTCTTCAAGCGAGTTTTATTTAACCGGAACCCACTTTATTGCACGCTTGAAGCTTTGAAAGCTTTATCAAGGTACTGCATCTCAAACAAGCTTATTACTTCTCATTCCCTGCGTCGCTCGCTGTGAGCAGCTGTTGATGAGTGCAGTCGGCTCTTCCCCTTTTTCATTTGTACACTGTGTAATTCTGAAAACATGGTCTTCCCCATCGTCTATACGGACCGTCTGCTTGATAATGTGCTTTTTTGCGCCTCCGCCAAGGCATTTCTCAAACGCTGTGCGTTGCACTTGTGTGTAAACATTGATGTCTTCATTTCAGAAGCCACTATCTCCGCTGACTTGAGCGCGGCCTTTGGGTAGTGCGTGTTTGTTTCGGCTTTTGTTTTGTTTTATGAACTGCGTTTCTTGTCCTGCGCTTGTCTGCCTTTCGTTGGGGCTGTCTACAGCACTCACGCCCACCTTAAGACAGCCAAACGTCGCAAAAGGTGAAGTCTGCGGCGCTTGGCAAGGGCGTATGCGAAGGCTCTTGCGGAACGAACATGCTCATCCGTGCGTTTTGAGAGTGTCTTAAGTTCGCGTGAAAACACAGTCTGAGGCGCAGAAGAAGTTGAGGCTTGTTTTCGAAGTGTCGTACGAAGTGGTGACGCGCAACATTTTCCAGTAGTGTGCTCATGTTGTTCACAGCAGCGTGATACGGAATGTGTCATGGACAGCGTCGCTCACGTGCTGTTCGCTGAAGGTCCGCCAACTAAGTGGTAGTTTTATCGCTCTCTATAGGATGGTCTGAACGCATGTACAAAATGAAAACACTGAATGCATTGTGGCGCGACGAAGAGATGAAGAAAGCACTGGAGCGCATCAGGCAGCGTCAGTGCCACCAAGCATTTTGGTGTCCCTAAAGACGCCCACCACAGAACTGTAAATTCAGTGAACTGTAAAGTATGTGATGGCAAGAAAATGCATCTACGTTTTTTAGAACGTAAGCATGCACCGTACACCGACAATGGAACGAACTCTGTTCGGTCTCCCCTACAACCGCGTACAATGCTCGTGTTCACGATGTGCGAATCAAACCAAATAGGACGTCCACTCGACACGGAGGAGGCGAAAGAGTGACAGCCGTGACACTCGGACAGAAGGTTGCGAAAAAGTCGGAAAGCTGAAAAGAATCTCGTAGCCAGGCTACTCGCGAAGCCTGGCAGTAGAACTGCCTGGTCTGCAGCGGGTCATCGAACAAAACAGTGCCTGGCTCTGTCTTAATGCAGTGTTTATCATGCCGATTGGCTCAGAAAGATTATGTTCGTGCCAATGGAGCCGATTGCGTGTGGATTCACGGCAAGACTGCGTAATATCTTGATTTCTGAAGGGCGTCTTATTTACCCTGTGCTCTATCGGATTTCCCCCCTGAGGTTGGGGCAACATTTATGTCATAAAATTTTACTGCGTTCCGCTCCATCTTGGCGTTTAATATCTACTGAGCGGGATGCCAGGTCAGTACTAAACACTTGTTATGTTTGTTCCTTGGTACCTGGGAATAATAAAGCGAAGTAGTAGTAGCGGTGTATTACAAAAAAAATATTAACGAAAACAGAAAGAAAAGATGGTGCTGGACTGCGACAATTGCTATCTACTAACTTAAGCAGGCGAGCTGCATGCGGCCAGTGGAAATAAAATGGACAGGGAGATTATAGGTAGGGTAATTGCAGATAGGAGCGACAGCAAGAAGGAACTTGGCAGAGCTATGCACACTATCTGAAAATATAAAAAAGTAAACATGATAACGCCTTACTATGGTTGGCGTAATGCCGATGAGAGCTGGCGATTCTGAAATCGCTGCGTACTACGGTTACACGCGTGCAGCTGAGAGCGCACAATGCGAGGCGAAAGTCCCAGCGTTTGTGTTTGCGTCTCGTATCGCTGTTCGTCGTGTGGTTTGCGCTGTTTTAACTATGAGACTCATTGCACTCTTGCTTGCACTCGCCGCGCTGCTTTCCCCGTATTTCGACTGTGCATACTTTCCCTCTGACGGCAAAATAACGTTGCTCGGGGAAGCGATGAGCACAGTCGTGGCCGGCGAAGAACCCACGTCACCAGGCGCATGTTGCAGGAATCACGAGGGGTGTCGCCACGTGTATTTCGCTTTTACGCAGTTTTCTGGCTCATCATTGGGGTGTGCGAATAGTACTTTTTCGAAGACGAATCGAGCCCCGCCGCGGTGGCTCAGTGGTTAGGGCGCTCGACTACTGATCCGGAGTTCCCGGGTTCGAACCCGACCGCGGCGGCTGCGTTTTTATGGAGGAAAAACGCTAAGGCGCCCGTGTGCTGTGCGATGTCAGTGCACGTTAAAGATCCCCAGGTGATCGAAATTATTCCGGAGCCCTCCACTACGGCACCTCTTCTTCCTTTCTTCTTTCACTCCCTCCTTTATCCCTTCCCTTACGGCGCGGTTCAGGTGTCCAACGATATATGAGACAGGTACTGCACCATTTCCTTTCCCCAAAAACCAATTATTACATAAGACGAATCGAATGTGAATAGGCTAGCATTGCGGAAGAATTGAATACGAATAGTGTAGTTAGTTAGAAACCGAACAGAATACGAATCGAATATTTGTGTGATTATTCGCTGCTTGTGCAAATGTTCGCACGAAACTATTATTCATGCGAAACACCGAAGCGCTAGTGGCTGCGCTGTGATGGAATTACATCTGTAAATTTCCAAACATGCTACACCATTCCCACCATAGCACGAAGTCAGTACATTAATTCTGTTACCGTCGTGCCACGCGCATAGGAAAATTTCTTTGCTTCTGATAACTGCAGTAAACAAGCTGTAGCGCTAAATGTCAGTTGATGAGTGGGACGAGTGTTGCAGCCTCTGATATCGGGGATGAAGGTAGGTTTTGGTAAACAAGGCTGAAGCCTGTCTCGTCGCCCTATTTTGAAGGCCATATGTATGGGCATTATGAACAGCACCCCACAAATGGACCGCTTCGTGGAGCTGAACTATCTTTCTTGCAGAGACAGGTCGTGGCAGCATGCTATTCGCCATCGGAGTGGGTCCTGCGTGTGAAACAGTCGTCTAAAAAAGAAATGCGGCGTGCCCTATTCGAAATTTGTGCCAATAATTCGAAAACTATTCGAAAACTTGAGAAAGGCTTCGATTCGTGTTGAATAATTTTGGACATGCATTATTTGATTCGTTCACTGGATGGAACAGAGGGATATTCGATTCGCTATTCGAAAATTTGGAATATTCGCACACCCCTATTTATCAATGATCTGTTTTCGGTAAAAATTACATATATGCTATCACGTGACGCTAACTTGTCAGTCTACTTGGCTTTGTGCTCCCCTCTAGTGTTCCTTCAGCGCCACCACCGCTACCTAGCTAGGACAATATGCCAAAAGGTAAGTTTGTTGGGCCAGTTGGTTCATGATTATAGCCAGGAAACGGCGCGAAAAATGGGACAGGAAGACACGAAGCGACAGACACAGTCTTCCTGTCCTGTTTTTGCCCGCCGTTTCCTTGCCATAAACAATATGCCAACTTTTCTGACAGGGCTTATCGTCGTGCCGTCGGAGGTCGTGGTTTCGAGGAATCTCCAGGAAAGGGGTGACGCCATTGGTTTTGTCCCTGTTCCGCCTTTATCGGCCAGTTAGGCCGCGCTGATGGCTGGCGTCGACGGGGGCGATCGCCACCCGTGGCCAGTCGTATACGTAATAAATGACGCCCGTCGGTCGCTATCTTCCCACTTGTTCAGTCTGTTCAGCTAACACCAGCATTGTCTTGGTGACGAGGGGAGTTTCTGCGCTTCAGGTCGTCGCATATCCGCGGTGATCGCATGCTATGACATTCAGCATTCTCTTGAGGCCTGTGATGGTGGCGTTTATCACGAGACCGAGGGCGATAAGGCTTGCTGTCCCAACAAAGCAGCCACTGAACTCTCTGGCGGGCGTAGTTTTGACGGAACAAGCAGCAGCAGCGCGTCGCTGTTTTCTCGTTCTTATCAGAGAAACGCCAGTTTAAAACTGCATTGTTTCGGCTTGAGCCATTATACGAGGTGAACCAGCAAGGAAGCCCGAGTGCACAGTTCAGGACCCCTTATTCGATGCTATCGTTGTTTTCACCATTACTTCAACGTTCAAGCCATCCTTTCTCCTGACGCCAACAATGCCGTAAATTTGCCTACGACTTCTTACGTCTCCTGCGACGCCATATTTTCATGCTTGCCTAGTAGTTTGCTTTGCTCGAAACTTCCCGGTTCATGTCATAGCCGCGGCTTGTTTCGCAGAAACAGCATTCTCCAGTGCGTTGACTGATTGATAAGTCGTGGCCGAAATAGATCCAGGAGAGCGCGGCCACGGTGTCAGTCAACGATATCACTGAAGCATGCACTGGTGTATCAGTATCACTCTTGGACTGCCGTGTTCTCTGAAAGAGCAATTGGCATCTCTTCTGGCCCGGCGTGAGTTGTGCCGTTGAGACATTGCCTCCAAAAAATAAAACAGGAGTAGCCTACATAGTTGCTACTTTGTCTCTGCATCTGTTCGCACGTTCTGAGCTTCGTGGTCGATGCACCATGCATCTATAGCTTACTGATACTGCGGTGCAATCGAAGAGTTCGACTTTGAGTGGCTCGATGTGCGGAATCTTCGGCGTCGTAGTAGTAAGTGTTTCGTTCAAGAAAGCTCGATGACGTCGCCACTCGGGTATCTTGCAGCCACCTTCTGATCGAATGAATACCAACGTTACGTGTTCACATTGTGACTAATGTGAGCACGGCAATGCTGTTTTCCACCCAATGAGAATGTACTGCGGTCACCTGATCCAAGGTCCCGTATGTGCGCGTGCGAGTGGATGGGGTGGGGGAGGGAGGCCTAAAGTTATTGCTTCCATTTTCTTTCGCGCGACTGTGAGCAACCCTTGGAAGTTTTTTTTTTCTTCTGGCGCCCTTTGGGAATGAGCTGAGCATGTCCAATATTCGTGGACAAAAATTTTGATTGTTCGAAAACAGCAAGCTACTCTTGTGGAAATATTGAAGGTAATGGTCCATTCTTCCGATGCGTAGCGAAATGTTTCTTTTGGGGCGTTTTTATCACGCGCATCGAGCAGTTAAGACTGCCATAGAAAACCAATGAGGACGCTAGGACGCTTTTGACGGTAGCAAAAACATTAATAGCAAAAAATGCGAACCTGCCGACGTGAGATCAGCGGATATATTGATTGTTATAAAATGAAAGCTTCCAGTATATGATAAAACAATTGTGTTCATAAACTCTTTCTCGTTCAGAAATGATTTTTTCCAGAATTTTTCGGTATGAGACAAAAAGGAACAAGAAGGAAGCCTATGACTTACCCCCGTGGCGTTCGCGTTGCAGTTAATCACTCTCAGTTACGAAACATCTTCAAACTGCTAAGCCACTTACTGGAATACTTCTTCTGAGCAGCCATCCAAGTCCTCGCGTGAGCATGAGAGCAGCTGTGCAATGCGTTTGTGGCGCAGCTTGCAATCGAATATATAGTACCTCTAACGACCATTGTCAAGGTAGCACCCGTCACAAAGACATACGGAGCCGTTCATGATGACAAAACATCTCTTGCTGCTGCTGCCCGCTGGAGAAAAAGAGTATAACTGCCGTATTTACCGGGTGTTTCACCCTAGATGCTCTGCAATTTTTAAAAATAGTCTTTTTGAGTTGGATGAGGCGTTTTACAGCGTGATCCGTTATACGGAGCCCTACTCCAGCCGTCGCGTGGGTGAAGCCCGTCCAAGGTCACCGATCAGAGCGTGGCGAGGGAAGAAATATGAGGTAATGAATGGAGGGGCGTTGATGTGAGAAAGGAGGGAAGTAGGGGGATAAAATGCAGGGACGTTGTTGCCAGCAGAGAGATTGAAAGAAGAGATAAACGCAGCGATTCCGCCCGCGCCGCTCGCTATCGGCCACGTGAGCCAATGTGATCGGTTCTGTGTTTCTCTCCCCTCTCGAGTGGCTGCAGCTCGGAGGCGAAGTACTCGATGAGAGGGACCTTAGCTAATATTCTTTCCCTGTGCAGCTGGAGAAACAAAATAAACCGAAAAACCACCGCCGCCGTTTGCGCAGCAGCTACCCTTCTGTTACTCTTCTATTAGTCCTCTCAAGAGAAAAATAATATACATAAATGAAAGATAGAGGGAGCCTGAAACTGCAGCGCGTTGCCGAGGCTTAACGCGAATGCAAGAATGAAGAAGACGCTCGTCGCGCTCGTCCTCGCGAGGCTGGCCGTCGACAAGACACAGCTGCGCGTGACCAGACTTATAGGAACGGCGGGCGACGAAGACCTCGCAGCAGCGGAAATGGCGCCGGCGACAACGCGTAAAGGGCAAACTTTCAGATTCCGGAACTTGGGTCTCGGACGAGGTTCGTGTTAGGAGGGCCGCGCGTGGGGTAGTGCGTAGGAAGCGTCGGCGCGAAGCAGCCGCCGTATCCGCCGCATAGCCACCGGCTCACGCCGATTGTTTGACTGGACCATTGCCTAGTTCAGACATTCTGTAGCGATAGCTACACTACGCCAGCCACTTGGCGAGGTCAGCGTCGCTGCGCGCTGAGCAGTGGCACCACCGTTCCACCAGCTGTGCGCACGCGCGGAATGACGTCATAGCTCGAAGCTTGTGGGCGCGCCTCGCTGCTGCGCCGACGGTGGAGCAGACGCCGCCCGCCTCGTCAGTTCTGCGCATGCGCGGAGTGACGTCAGAGCACGCAGCTGGTGTGTGCGCCGCGCGCCTACATTAGCCACCCTACCTACATTGCACTAGCATTTCAAGCCTTCAGCGTGGCGGCGCCGTGGCCACCGTGGCAGCTGCCTGCGGCGCGGTGCGCCGGCGAATGAGGGAGGAGTGGAGAGGGGGAGAGAGTGAATGCACGTCCAGGGACGAAGATGAAGAAGGAACGCCCAGCGAAACGCAGCGGCGAAAGACTGATTTTGCAATTCGACTGAGCGATGGAGTTCCACTCGGCCAGCTGTAGCTATCGCGTCACTCCAGGTTTAACCAGAGCCAAACCACAGCCATTTTTTTCGGCATAGCATTGGCTGCGGTGTAGCGCATCAGAATACAGCTCAGACCTAATATGGAATAGTAAGCTTTTTAACTATTTTTGTTACTCCTTATTTATCGGAAGGCGTGTAGCCTGCGGTAAGTAGTATTCATATCAGTTTTGAGAATTTCGAAAACGCAGTTACCCTCGGCGCTGTGCCCCAACAAACTTTGGCTACATCGCGCCAAAATACATGCGCTTTCGAAGAGCTTACAGTCAAAGAGAACTCTAGTTTGGGCTAGTTGGTTCATGATTCACAAAGAAAACGGCGCGAAAAACGGCGCTGGTCCTGTCGTGTTTGTTTCTCTTTTGTCCCCGTATTTCGCGCCGTTTTCTTTGTGAATTACAGGCAAAGCTACCCCTCCAGTGCATGTAACTATCGAAATAGACAAAATTTGTTGGACCACAGTGCAGAGGGTAATTGAATTTTCGAAATTCTAGAAAGTAGTATGAATTTTACTTAGGGTGGACTACACACCTCTCAGTAAATAAGGAGACTAACAGTAATAGCCAAAAAGTTAACTATTCAGTAATAGTTATCCAAGCTACTAGTTAGACGTTTTCACTGTATTTAGACGCGCTACACCGCTGACAATGCTATGCCGAAAAACGCCCTTCTAACTCAAAGAGCCTTTTTTAAAAAGGGCAGATCATACTTGGTGAGCCATCCGATACTCGCAATATTGGTTGATAAGTCGTATAGGTTAATTTCGGGACCCGGAGAAGGTGGACCGACGGTGAGTCCGAGCCGCCAACACGAAATATAGGTGACCGGAACTCATCACCGCGCGTTTCGTTTTGTACCTAAGCCAAAAAAGATGCCTAGACGGGCATAAGATCTCTTCCCCTCTAGCGCATTCCTCGATGGGAATTGACTTTATTTTGTTGAAGTGGAATAAATTGATTCCCGCCCCCCCCCCCCGGTGGCGTTTAAACTGTCGAATAAAGACAATGATAAAACAGAAGAAAAAAATAAAAACCACGCCACCGGCGGGATCCGAACCCACGACTTCTGAATATCGAATCCGGCGCTCGTCTACCAACTCAGCTACGGCGACGGCTGTCCAATCTTCTGCTTTCGTGGGTATTTTTGTTTTGCGTGTAAGCGAACCTTGAGAGTGTTCACCAGCGCCACCCTCACCTATAGCGGTGTATGTAGCACGTCTTGTAATACCGCGAGTATTACGTAGAACGTCATCCAATGGCGTGGGTGGAAACTGTGCGAGAGCCCTCTTATGCTACCTATGGCATCAAGACATTTCTACTTTCTTATCAATTGATTTTCATCCATAAGGTGATCACACTAATAATTTGTCATTAATTAACATTACAAATTAAAAGAGCCCTCTTATGCTACCTATGACATCAAGACATCTCTACTTTCTTATCAATTGATTTTCATCCATACTAATAATTTGTCATTAATTAACATTACAAATTAAAAAAATTCTCTATGTACCTTGGTTTCGGCGACTGTTGATGTCATAACGAGCCCTTCATTTCTATTCACTTCTCTGCTAAATAGCTCAACGAGGGCCTCGGTTCTGGCAGTCTCGATGCCGTAGGTATCGTAAGAGGGATATCGCACGGTTTCCCCCCTCACCGTTCGATCACGCTCCTACGTGGCACTCGCGTTATAACAGGACGTGCTACGTCTGCTGCAAGGGACGGAGGTGGCGCTGGTGAACTCTCGCAAAGTTAGGTTACACTTAACATAAATCTTACGTCTCCGGCTCCGCTTTTTAGGCACAAACCACATGACGATAACACACAATTAATGAACTGCTGCGTTTTTGGCACATGACCGCTATGATAGCCACGCACGGGGAATAATTCGTTAGTGCATTCTAAGCAGCGGCGTTGTCGCGAACTTTGCAATAAATGCGCGTAGAGTGGTTGCTACTGAACGTACCAAAACTTGCCCTCTCGCGTCATGTACAACGCTTCACACACGTACGCAACTCCGCCGGATTAATTATATAATCTATGCGCACTAAACACACCGCACTTCACGTCGCTATAGCACAAAGCACAATCGAAAACTTTCAAGCAACAGTTCAGACCGCCAGCGCGAGCAGCCATATTTGCACACCCCGGGTCGGTCGCAAGCGATACAGGCGAGCAAGCCGCGGCGCCGGCACCATACTGCACGCGGTTTTTGGCAAACTTGTAGTTGGTATTAGCAAAATTCACTTGCTCAGCATATTTGAGGTTTGTATCTTGTCTAAGCCGTTGGTGTAAAGTGCAGGTTTCATATTAAAAATAATTTTTAATTGTTTTAGACACTACTCGGGCAATTTGTCTCAAGACAAGACTTGACAGTAGTAATGTCAAGCCGTAACTTAAGAAATGTGAGCACACAATGCGGCAGGTTTTAAGAATCGCGACGATACCGGCGCAACACGGAGTTGGTGGTTTGCGCTAAGAAAATGAAGCGGCCTGCTTGATAGGAAGCGTAAAGGTTTGGGCGAGTTGGTGAAACATGCTATGCGAATAGCGCGGCAGGCGACGCGACGAGAAGACTACACGCACATAAGCGCCAACTTTCAACTGATAACCTGGCTGCCAGCTGTCACAAACGTGGCCAACGAGGGCAACAGTCAACTTCCAGCAGCTGGTTTGTGCGAATGGCAGGCGAGTCTTTGGTGGTGCCCGTCAGATAGCGATTAATGCTTTCTCATTTTTCCTGCTTCTGCAAGTTTGCTAATAAAACGCGAAAATAACATTTCCTTTGACTTTCTACAGATTTTTATCGTTAATTGCTTGCTTCGGTTGTTGGACGTGGGAGAAGACGAAGCACTCGGTTCCGATTGAAATTCGAATTTTAGTGTTTAAAACAAATTCAAATGTCATTCGAACGTAATTACATGACATATTTCTATGTAACAGCTGATTACTAGCTTTAAACAATAGTGCTCTTCGTTTCGGATTCCGTTAGAAAATAAAAGCACCTGCCTGAACCGGATCCGGTGAAGCTTAAGCCTTTCAATAGGATATTTTTTTACGAAAATGACGAAAAGATACCTTTTTAAGCTGGGAATAAAATCGGGTTATGTTACGCGTATGATCCCCAATTTGAACCGATTTTATTTCCCAGTGACGGAATAAATTTCTAGAGCGGGGGAATTGTAACGCTATACGTCCCTTTGAAACCACCATTTCGGTAGATTCGTGTTTAGTGTGCATACCCGCCGCGGTGACTGAGTGGCTTTGGCGTTAGGCTGCTGATCCCAAGGTTACGGGTTCGATACCTGTCGCGGCGGCTGTATTATGATGAAGCCGAAATAAATAAAAAAAAAACGCTTGTGCCCTTTGGGATGATAGCGCACGTTAAGAGCCCCGGGCGTTCTAAATTAATCCGGAGCCCTCCGCTGCGGTATCCCTCATAGCCCGTATGTGTCGCTTCGGGACGTTAAGCCCCACAATTCACAATTAGCTTCGTTCCGAAGAACGCGCAAGGAAAGACGCGAGAAGTCAACGCCTTCATTTCGTTCGAGTAAAGTTCCACAAAAACACCTAATGGGCGCAGCGTCACCCGTGCCGTTCGTTAACCCTTCAATACCCGATTCGTTAAGGACCAGCTCGAAGGCGCTGAACCAAATGGAAGGCCCAGGCAGAAGACAATATTTGGTCCAATTTTTGGCTTTCTATTTTTCCCGCAGTGGTTGCCTGAAAATGAGAGGCGAGGAGTCGTTAAACGCTGGCTGGAAGTCGCGCATTCGCGCCCCATTTTTCCTCACACAGCTTCCTTCACTGTGATGCTGAACACTTTTATCGCAAAGCGCTTCCTGAAAAAAACACTTCGACGTCTAACTTGTGCAGTAATGTCACGACGTCAAGCTCTGTGCAGTAATGAGTACATGGCGTGAAAACGGTGTGTCACGGATTCGCGACACTGGACAATAAAGTGTTAACGGTATTAATCCTCCAGGGCTCGCGTAAAGGTTTGCATTGCTATCGCATGCAAAACGGCGCTATTCGCTGCTTTTATCAGTATCTGACGTAGATGGAACTCGCCAGCTGCTGCTGCTGCTGCTGCAATTTTTCGACGCCTCAGCGCTGCCGAGAACGATCACCCGCATTCAAGAGGCATGACTTGCCGTGTGACTGAACGACTGGGAGAAGTTTCGTTTTTACGACGAGACCTTTAGAGCGCGCGATCGGCCCGGTGGGGCTGTTTTTTTCTTGGCATAGGTCTTATCTGAAAATCTTCGGCCAAATGTTTTTAGGGGAATCCCCCAAGACGGAGTATGTTTTGTAGTAGGGGAGTAACTACTGATTGGCACATATCCAAGCGCAGTCATACGGCTACAAAGGAAAGCTAAACAACTTCCACAGAAACTTCGTAGTTAAAGATTCGTCTTGGTCCGGGGTTCGAACCCGGGACCACCGCTTCACCGGGGCAGTCGCTTTATAAACTGAGCTAACCGGAACGGCTAGCTCTTGACAAAGGCAGGGGGCGTCAAACCTTTTTGAGCAGGCTCGAAGCCGCCCAGAACGCAGGACTTTCGTCAGTAACGCCGTTGGCGTTCTCTCCCTTTTTTTGCGTTTGCAGACGGGTTGGCGCCGCGCCCTGGCCTCGTTTCGCGCATTGGTCGGCCCCCAAGTTTCGAGAGCGCGGTTCTGAAAAAAAAATTCGTAGGTGTACCTATACGCGAGTAAATACGGTAGTATTCTTCTGCGTGTGCAGGCAGAGTTCTGACACTGCTGCGAAGCTCGGTGATGCTAACAAACTATCACCGTCTTCTTGCAGCGAAGCTTAATTTGTGTTTTTCTCCATGTGTGCACCTGTATCTGTACTCGCGTATCTCCGAATCTTTGCGGAATTTCTTAGCTTTTGCGTGATTTCATTATTGAGTTTCCGTATAGGACAGCCGAAATAAGTGCGCAGGAACAAAGGGTAATTTTCATCTGCCTCGCGACGTGCAAATATTCATGCGGAGGATATCTTGTTTTCCGAATGTTAATAAAGCTTGCACCTGCTTTTCTCTTCTTGGCGTAGTTCAAGTGTATAGTGAATAATTTAGTGTCGGCCCGAGCCTTTTGCATAAACCACTGGGCTCGTGCTCCTTCTGCTTCAAAGTGGCCGAGCTCTACCGCACTGTTTATGCATAATTCCGGCGACAGGGGGGTGGGGGGGGGGTGGGGGGGGGGGGGGGCAAGTAGCTGCGTTCCAATCTAGGAGATGTGCAATTTTTAGACTTTCACTTCCAATTTTCAGGGTTTGCCGACGTCACATGGTCGAAGCCCTAGACAGTGTACATTTAATGTTTCTTGCGTAAAGACATTTTTGTTTCATTCGCATTGCCTTTCCACATTCAGCCAAATTTGTTCGTGTTGTAAGCACTGTGAGTGACCTTCATCTTCATCTCAGCGTAATCATCATCGGTCATCGGGTCGTGCGAAGAAGACGAAGTGTTGCTAAGCTGTGGCTAGTCGGTAGCTGCTGCTTCGGCCTACCTGAAGTAAAAAGGTGAATTTGCTGGTGCGTTCTTCTGCCTCACAAGCTACTGCTGTGCCCGCATCACTTTCAGCCCCCTGTTTACCCTCGAGTGCAGCGCCATCTTCTGCAGAGTGCTCATCCTCAAGTGGCTCAAGCTTAACCTCAGCTTTAAGCTCTTCCTGCTCTTCTACAACAGGAGGCTCTTCCTTTACTGTGTCTGGGGGTCCCTCTTTCTGTGGCTCAACCTCATGCGACCCCTCAGCAGGCTTGTCTTGCTTGGGCTCCTTGGCTGCGTCAGCTGCTGCATCAGTGGCGGCCTTTGACTCTTCGTCACTAAATATTTCATCAGTTACAGTGAAGGCCATCTGGCTGACATCTTCCTCCTCCTCTTCAGTCTGTTTCTCTTTTCCACTTTTGGCCTTCGCAGCAGCTTCTTCTTTGCGCTTGATATCTCTGTGTCGCCTATAGTGACCCTGTGTACAACAGTGATGAGATTTCAGCTCGGCCTTCAGCAACAACTTGCAAAGTGTGCAAAAGTAGGCACTGACTTCCTCGAGGTATTCCTCGCCTAGAGGACCAGCTGTCTCATCCACTTCATTGTCAAGTACTTCCACGTTCTTGCGATGAAAGTCACCAGCACAGTGTTGCTCATACTGCATGCGGTTGTTAAAGCCCATGCTGCAAGGGTGGCACTTTGGGTACTTTTCATCCCGTTTCACCTTGTGGTCTTCATTCCGCCGATGGTCAAGGAAGCTGCCGTCAAAGTGCACCTCACAAACAGTGCACCAGCCCTTCCCTTTTGTGCCGCTCTTCTTAGACCCTTGATCCTGGCGTGCACTGCCATCTTTCTTGTCAGCAGATTTACCTGCTGGCTGTCCCCTGTTGGGAGATTTCGGCTCGGAAGCCTTAGTAGCAGAACCTGCTGGCTTAGCAGGCTTGCTTGCAGGCTTTGAACCTGTTTTGCCTAATCCTTCTTTATCTTCAGCAGCATCATTCCTCTCCGTGTCCCCACTCTCATCCATAGGCACAGCATCTCCACCGTCAGCACCACCTTGTCCTTCGCCATCAACAACACAGGTTTCTTCTGGCCTGGCCTTTCAACCTCAGTATTAAAATACGTAGCGTCTTGCATCCCTTGTCAACGACGCAAGCGCTCTACGTCGCCTCCTGCCGGTCTCTTGCAACCTCTCCCATGTCCTTCCACACCTTTCGAAGTCGTCGGAATCGACTTGTATGGACCCCTGCCCTTGACTCCAGCTGGCAACCGCTGGGTCGTTACTGCCGTTGACCACCTCACCCGATACGCTGAAACCGCAGCACTTCCTTCCGGCTCCGCTTCCGAAATCGCCAACTTCTTCCTCCACACCATACTTCTTCGCCACGGCGCCCCTCGCCTCCTCCTTAGCGATCGTGGCAAGTCGTTCCTCTCCACCGTCCTCGCCGCAGTGCTTCATGCTTCAGGCACGGTGCATAAAACTACATCTCCTTACCACCCTCAGACCAATGGCCTCACAGAACGCTTTCATCGCACTCTTTCTGATATGCTATCCACCTACATTCACCCTCAGCACAACAACTGGGACTCTTTACTCCCCTTTGTAACATTCGCCTACAACACTGCCGTTCAACGAACCACCACCTACTCTCCGTTTTTTCTTGTTTATGCCCGCCATCCTACCTTCTCCCTCGAAGCATCTTTCTTCACAGCTTCTACTCCTTCTGCCGCGCCTTCCCACGAACAGTTCGTGTCTCGTATCGCCCACTGCCGTGATCGTGCCCGCCTTCAAACTGAAGCCACTCAAGCTTCCAGGAAAAGCACGTATGATGCGACTCATCGCTCAGTGTCTTTCCGCCCTGGAGACGAAGTGCTACTCTGGACACCTACTCGCATCCCCGGCCTGTGTGAAAAGTTTCTGAGCCGTTTTATTGGCCCGTACACGGTTCTGGAACAAACTTCCCCTGTAAACTATCTCATCACACCTGCATCGCCTGTTCGCGATCGTCGGTGTCGCGGCACCGAGATTGTGCACGTGTCGCGCTTGAAACCCTTTAACCGCCGACCTTAAGATTTAATTTGCGACCAGGATGGTCGCTTTCGTTCGGGAGGGGGAATGTTGTAAGCACTGTGAGTGACCTTCATCTTCATCTCAGCGTAATCATCATCGGTCATCGGGTCGTGCGAAGAAGACGAAGTGTTGCTAAGCTGTGGCTAGTCGGTAGCTGCTGCTTCGGCCTACCTGAAGTAAAAAGGTGAATTTGCTGGTGCGTTCTTCTGCCTCACAGTATTCATTTCTTCGCGTGCGGTGACCAATTTTTAACGATAAGAGCATTTTGTATTGCCCTTTAGGCGCGTTGGTATTGGTGAAAATTTAACAAGAAATTGTACTACCAGGTCTAGTAAAACGCATAACGCCAGTGCTTCCAGACAGCATGCGCACGTAGTAATCTTTTTCTTTTGTTTTCACATGTTTCCGGCGATCATCATCAGCATCATCAGCCTAGCTAGCCTATGCGTCCACCGCATGACAAAGGCATCTCCCATCGGTCTCCAATGGGCCATATGATCTCAGGCAATTATCTTATCTCCCCACCTGATTCTATGTCGCCCCCGATACGTTTCGCTTCCCGTGGAATCCATTCGGTTGGCCCGCGATGCTGTGGGATTTACCAGTCCCGCTCATTACGTGCTCCGCCCAAGTCAGTTTCCGCTTCTTTATTTCTGCTCGGATATCATTAACGTGAGAGTTTGCTCTCTCATCCACGCTGCTCTCTTTCTGTCTCTTATTGGTCGATACAAGTTTGTCCAAATTATCCTGTTATGCTTTTTTTTGAGCGGGGCGCATCGCATTCCTGCAAGTGAAAGGGCTGCCACTAGGTGGCAGGTCTCCATTTTTTTCTCTGATAATTAAGTTCCATACGGGCAGACGCCGTGGAAATGGGTGAATCCTCTCAGCTCACCACGGGGCTACCGGGCGCCCAGCATCTACCCACTCAAACGAAGCTCTCAGAAGTGGAGTAATCGATTAGGCAACGAGACATCACTTTTGCACCGGTGCGAGGGAGCCTCGAACTCCCTCTGTCCATCCCGCGCCGCTTGTCCTCTCAAGTGCTACATTCGCCTTCCCGCTTTTCCTCTAATGCGATCCGCTCCGTTCCTCCTGCACCCTTGCTCCCGTAATGTGTGACGTCATGTACTGTGTGACGTCATATTTTACAACATCAACACAGGTCCGCTGATCTGTTGCGTTCCAACGAGCTAAAGCCTGCGAAAAAAAAAAAGAAAAAAGCAGTAATGAAAGCTTTCAGTTTCTCTGGGCACCGCGATGAGGTGTACGCATTTAATTCGGCATTTGCGATGGCTTCCTACTCTGTGTAAACTATCAAGTCCCTGCGAAGAGCCCGTCCTGCGCACATCTGCTCTTCTGTCGCGTATCAGCCCTCGTTAGTCCCGTGCTGTGCTACTGTCTTGGGTCACCTTCACTTATCGGCGATTTCGCTTGTGATACCATTACCGTCGCCGTCTTTGCCACTGAATTCGCTCGTCATCCCATCTTTCCCATGACACCAATTGGTGTTCGTCCTAGCGACCCTGTTCGGCTGCATCAACGTCCTCATCTTTCGCGGCAGCAGGGTCGGCCCTGCGAAGCCCCTTCTCCTGGACCAGCAGTGCCGTTCTTTCCCGGTGCATTAACGACAGGAATCTGCACTTGCATCGCGATTTAGGTATCCGGGGCGACGCGCTGACAGCCACGGTGATAAGGTGACGCACAGTCTCTTCGTCAACCAGGTTCGAAATTATAATTTCAACACAAATAAGAGCGCAGTTCTCCGAATGTAGTTTTCTGCGAAGCAAGGGGCAGCTAGAGTTAGATTAGCTGCCCTTCGGGATGCTAAGAACATTCTTTTCTCGAGGATGCTCTCGCTCATGGTTCATGACGTATGTTCGTACATGACGCCATTTTTTCGGAGCCTTTGTACCTAACGACACATGTTTTTTTTCGCGCCGCATTCAAGTTTTGTGCAGTAACAAACAATGCCGATGACCGCAGGTGTGTCGTCGATGTGGGAGGTAACAACGGCTTTTGTGGCGGCTTCTATCTCGATGTGGCGGACGGCCCATCCTTTGCGTCGCTCCGCTGGCGATTCTGTACCTCGTTGGTGGGCGCCTGTTCTCCAGCGCAGGTAGCTCCCTTCTTGGATGCCGCGCGCAGTGTGCATCCCCTCCATATGTTCTCCACTCCGGGCGTAGATTAGAGAAAAACAAAGGAAAGGAAGGCGTGCTCCGCCGCGGGGCGCTACAGACGCTTTTCGCGAGGGAGTCCCGGCCGCGAAGCTGCTGAAGTGGCAGCTGTCATGGACCGCGCGCTGTAACGCCGAGCAGCTCCCGTTCTGTCGCTGGCCACGGCTGGCGGCCTCTTTCTCGCCCGCGTTCGCGTAGTTTCGGCTTGGAGATGGACGTCGGCGGAAAAAGAGCGAATCTAAATGAGCCGCGCAATAAATCGCGGAGCGCTGACGGTGTAGCTAATACCGACGCTGCCGCTACTAACTCTTCGCGCGTGCCGGCCTGGCGATTCGTAATATAAACCTGTCGGCTGCCGCACCTGCCAGCAGAATTAATTGGACCTGCTGGGCTTACGGCGAGGAGCCGTGTGTTGGCTCTTGACTCGTGCGGCTCCCATTCGGGCCGCTGTATTTCAGCCGATTTATCGCATCAGCGAAGCGCTCAAAATTCTCCATCTGCAGTCTATTTCACAGTTTGGAAAGCCCTTTGATCGCCGATACGAAATTTTTCTCTTTTAAAATTGTTTACGTTTTGCCGTCCTCGTTGAGCACTTCTACTTGTTTGTCGCTTCGATGGAGTTTCCGCCTGCGATGCATGCACTACTGCACTTTCTACTCTCAAACAAGCCACATTAGTCCGGGATAATGTTCCCAGTGGAGTGTGAGTAGCCCTCGTGGTCTGTGTGACATTCTTTGCCGCCATGTGTTTTTGTTGGCATCTTTTTTTTTTTTCGCGCGTCCCCTCAGCAGCGCTATAGTTTCGCTGTTCTTAATTCTTTCGGGCCTCACCTAATTACTTGTTCTTTATCCGTTATGGGAAGTACTAAATGAGGTACATTAAATTTACTTTTGAAGTTAAAACTGCCTTAGCAAAGTCTGTATATCGTCACATACTAAGGTTGTAGCAAAATTAGTCACGATCTTACAACAGTAACGTGGTACCCTAGACTGAAGGTTTAAGCATCAAACACAACTGCCGTCCACAGCTGGCGTACATTTCTGTCTCCAGTTCGACGTTGAGACGATATTTTTGCCCTAGTACTTGTCTTAATTCGCACTTTTGACCGACAGCAAAGTGCTGTCGATTGGGGGGGGGGGGAGGGGGGGGGGAATTCGAGACCTTCGTTCTTGTCGTCCTGGCGCTAAAGGGAGTCTCATCTAGTTCCTGAATTGTGCTAGAGAAGCGCTCAGTCAGTTACTGCCAGATTCTCAGTATTCGCACGCCATGTGCACGAGCCTTGTCCGACGCCTTTCCTCCTTCAAGCGGCCTTAAATGCATGGGGCCGATGTCCCTGAACACTGGTCTTCGATTACGTCTCTTCTGGTCGCCGATAAAACGCGTGACAGCTTTCTTTCGCAGTAGGCCCTTTATTGCTTTATCTCTCGCCAAAGCAAAGATACGTAATGGAACTCGAAGGAGGATCTCCGCCGAAAGACACCTCATCTTGTGGAAATTCAAGTGGCACTCGCTGCTCTGACCCCTTGCGAAAGCGTTGGTCCATTAAGTTTTCACAGGAGCGAAGAGCCATCTTCAGTGGCGCGCCCTCGGGGTTCCTGCGCAATTTTTTCCCGGCAGCCCTGCATACGACGCTGGGCTTCTCGGAGATAAGGGAACGCCGGGTCCACCTTCTGTGGACCTTGGATCAGCCGTCTTCCTCGAAGAGCGTCGCTGGTCGCAAGAGGAGTGCAACCGAGATGGCCCGATCTGTGTTTGCCCTTTCTAGTGCATGTCGGGTGTGTGAAAGGGGGCGATTGATTGAAAGCGCCCGCTGATCGATTCTTTGTCCCCGACGGTGCTTACTGGGTGTTCTCTTTTTGCTTTCTCACTTGCCAACTCCTCGAAGGATACCTTTCGCCTCACTCCAAACGCGCCGCCAATACCGCCGACGCCTCCGCATTTCCGCACCTAGTGGGTGACGCCGAGTTGCGAAAACGCGGGTTGTTGCAACCGCTCGGGAGAGCTGCGGAGAGCGCGACCTGGGCGGCTGTCTGCGCTGACCGGTTGCGCTGCATCGGCGTTGGGCACCGCAACGGCTGTTGGCGGCGGTCCGCACGGTTTGAGAGCTTCGGTTTCTGGGGAGACTGACAAATGTCTGTAGCTATAAGCTTCGCTGCCACTGTTTATTTTTAATCATAATTTGGTGCCCGTATTTGTTTCTTTGGCATGACTAATCCGCGGAGAGAAAGATAGAGATGATTGTTGAATCATTCTTTTATTTTAGTGATGGAATTTGCAGTGCGTTTGTGTCTCAGTGTTTGTTCAGGCGTGACGTCTTTGATTGGTTTATGGTTTACGGGGGTTTGTCGTCCCGAAGCGACTCAGGATATGAGGGACGCCGTAGTGGAGGACTCCGGAAATTTCGAACACCTGTGGTTCTTTAACGTGCACTGACATCGCACAGCACACGGGCCTCTAGAATTTCGCCTCCATTGAAATTCGGCCGCCGCGGCCGGGATCGAACCCGCGTCTTTCGGGCCAGCAGCCGAGCACCATAAGCACTCAGCCACCGCGGCGGCGCGACGTCTTTAATTGCAGGTATTAGAAGGTCCGGGTCTACATAGAAATGAAAAATCAATGATGATGTGAACGTATACGTAGTGGTATTTCTTAGACTCAAATATTATTTCAGCGTGCGTGAAACATGCAGCCGCAAAAAAAAAAAAAGAAAAGCTAAGCAATCGGTAGCTGTATGACTAGATCATACCATGCACCAGATGGTTTGATCGACGTGCTCACGGGGATTAAGACTTGATGGTTAGCGGCATAGTAAGCAAGTTGATAGCGGTGGCACGTACAGTAAACAAGAAGACTGGAAACTGTGTGCATGAGGGCACTTGTATGCGCTTTTGCAAAACCAAGGCAGTCTTTCTCTTTTTTTTTTTTAAGCGTTTTCAAGAGCGCTGAATAAAAACACCTCTATGGTGCCGGTTTGGGCTAATAGATGGCGAAACTTAGTGAGGGGTACTTACACAACGCGCGAGGACGAAGTTACAAAACGTTAGCGCTGCTGTTTGCGCTAGTCACAAAACATCTCGTAAACACTGGCTTACTGCTCATACACCAAGTTCTGGAAGTGTTTACCGTGCTTCATTGCTGCATTCCCTCCCTCCAGCGTGATCAGGCCACCGCGATTACAAAAATGGATTGTACCTGTGGCGCTGCGGATTTGCAGCGTGATTTCGGTCAGTTAGTAGGTATTTAGATGCTTTTCTACGCATTCGCTGTTTCGTTGAGTTTTTTAATGGGTCACTAATGTCAAAAATATATATCTGGCTTCTTGCATTTGGTAAACTGCGTTCTTAAAAAAACATAAAAAGCGAACTATTTGCGCTGCGCTTTACAGCACCTCTCATTTCTCTTCATGAGCATATTGCGCTGATAATGTGAAAATTTACATTGGACAGCTCGTTGGGATCCAAATATGCAATGTATGATTTGTTAGTGCCCTAAAGTCGGCGGCAAGATTAGAGCGACGCGCTGCAGGAGCTACCGCTTTGTAGGTCAGGCTTGTCGGGCGTCGCCTATCAGCTGCTGGTGATACCACGTTTTCATTGACATGAAGCTTCAGTTCATAGGTCTTAAGCCTCATTAAGCTGTGATGGTGATTAATGAGAGAGGGCGGGCTTCTCTCTTAATCGACGTGTTGGGAAGAGTTACGTTATCATTGTAGATTAATGGGCTTTGCAGTGACCTAACAGGTTAATTAAAATTTTGCGTCGGCTGGGCATGCCTTTAACGTGTAATGAACTATGTCGCTGCGGCCCCAAACCTTCCTGTGAGCTAGTACTGGCAGAAGAATTAGTTCTGCGCTTTTAACTAACGAAAGCGCAACGCGTGTTACGCGTCCTAGACCGCGTACACTTAACCTCAAGTCCAGGATTCCTAGGCGTCAGTTTTAATTGCGAGGCAGTGGTGGAATGTTGCTAAGTACTGTAATGGAAATATTGAAGATAATGGTCCATTATTCGTATGCGGAGCCCCAATCCTTTTTTAAAAGTTTTCTGTCGCTCGCATCGAGCAGTTAAGACTGTCATTGAAAACCAATCGGGAACGTTTTTGACGATAGCAAAAAAGTTAAAAGCAAAAAAATGCAAGCCTGCCGAGGGGAGATCTTTGTATATATCTTTTGTTATGGTGAAATATTACAATATATTAAAGTGTTGCGTTGATAAACAATTTCCGGTGTAAAAATGCGCTTGCCCAGAATGTCTTGGTATGGTCCTTTCGCAAGAAAAGAAACATCGCGACGAAAAAGTTTAGCGCACTCACGACAAACGACAAGGCAGACAAGACAACACAGGCGCTTACTCGCAACTAGGCGTTTATTACAAAAAACGCAGAATATAAAGATACAAACACGAACAACAAAACAAGCTTTCACGCAGCCGCATAGAATGTAATCAAGCAGGTGCATCTAGATATAAAAAATCTGGCTCACGCAAGACCACCACACACGGTTGCTCATTCTTGCGGATATGACATGCCTTGGCAATTGCTCTAGTCAAATGGTCTGGGTGGCGAAACCGGATGGTGGTTTTATCAAGCAAAGGCTTGCAGCCTGCACATTTAGAGCAGTGCTTAAAAAGATTGGACGAAGGCGGCTTTTTTAAGGACAAAAAGTGCTCTTGCAGTCGCACATTTAGGCAACGGCCCGTTTGACCAATATAGGTCCGACCACAAGAGAAAGGAATGTGGTACACCACTCCTTTCACACATGTAACAGCGGTTACCATGCTTCAGAGTGCATCGCTTCTTTTTGTCCCGCATGCCACTGCGTGCAGCAACCCGGGCACAAACACTCCTCACTTTTTGGGGGGCAGAAAAGAAAACATTCGCGTCATATCGGTTACCCACTTTTTTGAGTTGGTGCGAAAGCCGATACACATAAAGAACAACTGCGATCTTTTTCTTTTTCTTTGCCTCCTCTGCCCTTGGAGGAGAATATTTATTTACAGCCTTAACATTTTTCAACACCTTTATAGAAGCCAGAGACAAGACACCCTCTGGAAACCCCGCCAACCTTAACCTATGCAACTGCTCCAAAAAGCTTTCTTTCATAGAGGGAAAACGCGACTTCTGCAGTGACGAACCTAAGCAGGTGACAGCGATTCCACATTTCACGATTTTAGAATGGCTAGACTTGAAATTTAAAAGTAGTTTCACTGACCGCGGTGAATACACCCAGCAAACGTGGTCCTGCTTAAAACAAAGTTTCAGATCTAGAAACTGCAAACATTCATTGGTGGGTGTTTCAAATGTAAACTGCAGTCTACACCCATACTCTCCAAAAATGTTAAGCACATCCACTACCCGCCTTGTAAAATCAACAACGCCAGATAATCGTCGACGTACCTAAAAATCTTATTTGAAAGGCCACTCAAATTCTTTTCAACACAGGAATCAACTCTAGAAGGAGAGATGAGATTCTCTGAGGACGGGAGCCACTTTAGACCCAATTCAGACGCCAGTCTTTTGAAGAAACAAACCTTCATTCCATTCAACAAAGGTCCAAGCAAGGTAAAACGAAAGCTGTTCTAAAAACGAAGGGACCGAAATACCACAGGCATTAACAAAACGATGTTCATCATTATCTGTGTATGTGTATTACTGAAGATAATGATGAACAACGCTTTGTTAATGCCTGTTGTATTTCGGTCCCTTCGTTTCTAAACAGCTTTCGTTTTGATCTTGCTTCGACCTTTGCTGAATGAAATGAGGGTTTGTTTATTCAAAAGACTGGCGTCTGCATCGGGTCTAAAGTGGCTCCCGTCCTCAGAGATATCTCTCCTTCTAGAGTTGATTCCTGTATTGAAAAGAATTTGAGTGACCTTTCAAATAACATTTTTAGGTACGTCGACGATTATCTGGTGTTTGTTGACAGACATGATTTTACAAGGCGGGTAGTGGATGTGCTTAACATCTTTTAGAGAATATGGGTGAGGAGTGCAGTTGACATTTCAAACACCCACCACTGAATGTTTGCAGTTTCTAGATCTGAAACTTTCTTTTAAGCAGGGCCACGTTTGCTGGGTGTATTCACCGCGGTCAGTGAAACCACTTTTAAATTTCAAGTTTAGCCACTCTAAAATTGTGAAATGTGGAATCGTTCTCGCCTGCTTAGGTTCGTCACTTCAGAAGTCGTGTTTTCAATCTATGAAAGAAAGCTTTCTGGAGCAATTGAATAGGTTAAGGTTGGCGGGGTTTCCAGAGCATGTCTGTCTCTGGCTTCTATAAAGGTGTTGAAAAAAATTAAACCTGTTAATAAATCTTCTCCTCCAGGGGCAGAGGAGGCAAAGAAAAAGATCGCGGTTGTCCCTTATGTGCATCGGTTTTCGAACCAACTAAAAAAATTGGCAGTGCCTTAGCTCGGCTATGCCAGGATATACGTAGCGAGGGGTACGTTTCTCTGGCAGAGCTTGTTGTGGTCACTATGTTTAGCAATGAGAGACATTGGTTATACACACATTTTACTCATTTTGCTTGACAGAGACGAAGGCTGCCCGATGATCTGTGAAATAGCATGCAGCGGTCTCAATTTTGTCGATACAGTATTTCGATTTGGTAGAGCCTGTTTAGTATATTTGTATACAAGCTCTATAGTAGTTCCCCATTGTGTAGTCTAGACGTGAGTGTCCGAAGATAAATTAAAGTCAAACTTTTCTTTCATACACTAAGAGAGGCCTGTTTCCTGTTTAAATCACCCAAAGTCACACACAACTGTGAAACCGTGCCGTAGGCTGGTATACACGTGACAACCACATCAATCGTCTGCTTGGCAGATGGTCCCCGTGCCACGTAGACTCCTTGGATAATAATGCCGCTTTCCAGAAGCCGAGCAAGCAGGTTTTACCATTGTTCACCGCGATCGAAGGGAGATCTCTGAAAGCGGTAATGCCTTGTTTCGTATACACAGATTCCAGCGTTGCGTTATTTGGTTCAAGCCAACTGCCAGGCGACAACCTCAGGATTGGAAGAGTTTATCTTCTCTTTTCTATACCGCCGTTTAGCAGCGGCTGGACTCTCCTTTTCTGCATGCATATCAAACGTTGTGATACAGACGCCCACTAAATCTCCGCCTTTTATACGTAATCATGAGCATGCGGCGCGGGGTTCGGGTGATAGAGCGGCGTGCGGCGAGGCGGCGACAAAGAACGCCGCGCAGTTGTGGGGTCTCTCTGGTTACCGTGGTATCGGCGCATGCGCACAACTGCTCATCCGCGTGTCGTCACGCTCGGCTTTGACGGTGGAGCGGGCGCGCGGCGACGGCGAAGCGCACGCCGCACTTTGCTCCTCTTCGGTTGCCATGGTAACGGCGCATGCGCACAACTGGCCTCTCACATGTACCGCGAAATGCTCGACTGGTAGCCCAGTGTAGCTCTCGCTACAAAATGGGGCTAACTGATATGACGTGAATGTTTTCTTTTCTGCCCTCCAAAAAGTGAGCAGTATTTGTGCTCGGGTTACTGCGCGCAGCGGCATGTGGGACAAAAAGAAGCGATGCATTGTGAAGCATGGTAACCGCTATGTTACATGTGTGAAAGGAGTGGTGCATCACATTCCCCTTTCTTGTGGTCGGACCTACAACCTTTGTCCGTAAAGTTCCGAGACTGAGTCCATTAAAAAATTGTTTAACACTGAAATCATTTGTGCAGCCCCCTTCGAAATAGTCTCCCTTGCAGTCTGCACACAGCTTCCAACGCTTTTTGAGGTCTTGGAAACAGTTGGAAAACGCTTTTTTTGGCAGAGCTGTCAGCTCCTTTGTCGTGGCGTCTTGAATGGCCTCCACGCTCCCCATCCAGAGACCTTTTAGGGCTCTCTTCACACGAGGACACAGGAAAAAAATCGCATGGGGAGAGGCCAGGCGAGTATGGCGGATGGGGAAGTGCAGTAATGCAGGGCTTGGCGAGAAATTTTGTCACGCTGAGAGCAGTGTGCGCTCTTGCGTTATCGTGGAGAAGGCTCTATTGTCCAGATGCCCATAAGTCAGGGCGACGGCGTCGAAGTGCATCACGCATGTGTTGGAGCACGCGGATATAAAACTCCTGATTCATCGTCTGCCCTTGTGGGATGAACTCGAGGGGTATGACACCTCTGGCATCGAAAAAAACTATCAGCATCGTCTTTGTTTTGGTCTTCTGTCGCCGCACCTTTCTCGATGCCGGAGAGTTTGTGGACCGCTATTCGGTGCTCTGCCTCTTTGTTTTAGGATCGTATTGAAAAAACCATGTTTTGTATTCAGCAATGATGCTGTCGACGAATGCAGCATCCTTCTCTGCCTCAGAGAGCATATCAGCGCTCACTGATGCCCGCGTGTCCTTCTGGTCCTGCTTGAGGGAGTGCGGCACAAGTCTGGCATTCAGCTTTCGTTTCCCCAAGTTCTCACGCAAAATTTGGTGGCATGTTGTCTTACTAATGTCGAGAGCATCTGATAGCATGCGGACAGTAATCGTGCGGTCTTGCTGTACGATTTCCCTGTTCCGAGCCACGTTGTTTTCATTCCGTGAGGTTGAAGAGCGCCCCGGCCTTGTGTCGTCTTCCACCGACGTTCTCCCCGAAACAAACCTCTTGTGGCACTCGAAACTCGCGCCCGCGATAATGTCTCATTGCCGTAAGCGTCACGAAGGAGCTCATACGTCGGTGTGACTGTCTTGCCAAGCTTCACACAGAATTTTATGTTTACACGCTGTGCGAGGTGGACGTTTATCTCTCCACATTCACTCACAGTAGAATGCGCAGACTAGTGACAACGTATTTTTCTACATTTAGTGCCATCTAGCCCTGCCACCGCAATTAACATAAATAGCTCAGGTTAGTCCGCAAAGATGGCGCTACACATAAGCACCAACATTTGTTTTGGGGAATCATTTGTGTAGAAGAAAATAAATCAGTCTTGAAACTTTACGGACAAATGTTGTATATTGATCAAACGGGCCGTTGCCTAAATGTGCGACTGCAAGAGCAATTATGTCCCTAAAAAAACCGCCTTCGTCCAATCTTTTTAAGCACTGCTCTTAATGTACAGGCTGCAAGCCTTAGCTTGATAAAACACTATCTGGTTTCTGCATCCAGACCATTTGACTAGAGCAATTGCCGAGGCATATCTTATCCGCAAGAATGAGCAATCGTATGTGGCTGATCCTATAGTGGTATTGCATGAGCGAGAGCTATATCTAGATGCACCTATTTGATTACCTTCTATGCGATTGTGTGAATGTTTGTTTTGTTGTTGGTGTTCGTATCTTGCTCTTTATATTCTGCGTTTTTGTAATAGACGCACAGTGGCGAGTAAGCGCCTGTGTTGTCTTGTCTACCTTGTCGTTCGTCGCGAGTGCGCTAAACTTTTTCGTGATGCATGACCAACTAGCTCAGATGTCGATCCTTCTTCAGAATCATCGCGAGGCTCTGCCAAAGCATTATATTGGCATCTACGTTGTGAAAGCGTCATTTCCTCTGGAACATATTATTGCTGTGAATCAGGCTGGAGAGGAATTTTTTCTGCATAACAGAATGTAAGCAACGGCAGTCTTTCTCACGTCGCCTTTTATAGGTTAGTATCCAGTGCCTGCGCCTATTAGAGCGATCAGCTTCCCGTTTTTAAATGGCTGCGGCAAATGGGCCGCTCTGCATGCCATGTGTGCTCCCACGCCAAGGTCGAAACGACTCAAGCCCGACTATAGGTCGGGCGCATTCCGCTACCTTGTTGTACAATATTTAGCTGGTCAACAGATGAACGCGAGAGAATTCGGTTATGTCTACTACGTCGGCGACAGACCTGCTCCGAAAAAAGGATTCCATAGAAACGAACTTGGAATAACGTATAATAAATTAGAATAAACTTGGAATAACTGCATTGAGAGCTCACTCAAGGGCCACGGCTTTGTAGCAGGGAGTCGCGCCACGGAAGAACGGAATACGCGTGTCGCTGATCGATTTGCCAATTTTGCCAATTGCCGGGCGGAGAACTAAGCTCCGTTCGCGGCGGCCGGGTTTGCCGACATGCGTGCGGGTTAGTTCATCCGTATAGATACATCCGTGTCGCAGAAACGGTTGTGTGACCGCCTTATGCGACCAACTTCCTCACACATGTGACCTGTTGGACCTTTGTTTGGGAGGTGGAGAGCTGGAACGTTTCCATTGTTTTGACCATTCCGTCGCTTCTGGGTCAAAATAGCGCGCCAACATTCCATCTTGTGTGACAAACCGACGAAAGGGGGTCTACCGGTTGGCGCTGAGGCGTTTCAAAGCAGTGATCACCAACCTTTGTGGCTTTTGTTCTGCTTTAGATTTCATGGCAGCTTCTTGCGGAAACGTTCTGCATCTGCAACTCAGGATTGGATAGCGGCATGCACACATCTGTATGACATTCCTACTTGTTGTCCATAGCAAGGTTCCTCGACGATCTTGCATAACAACGTCGTGAACGCAGGTCACAGTCACCTTCTCCGTCGCAATTTTCGTACGACAGCCATCCTGTCAGTGCGGTTACTAACCGTTTGACTGTCAACTAAAGCATGAGCATTGCTTTACAATGTTTGTTTCAGATGTCACTCGCCGTTATCAACTTCAACAAAGGTTAAGTTAATTTTTAGCAGACATGGTCGTCACTGCTGGAGCTCGCCATTTTGACTGATGTTCGCAGTCTGAAGTAAATTGTGCCGGTTATCGAAGGCAGGGAAACATAGGGCTGCGGCAGGGCACATGAGGGTTCAGAAGACTGTCTGTTGGTTGCACTTGTAATGCAGCGGTAGTGCGAAAAATCCCTAGCACTTTTTAGCAACAGATGTTAGTTGCCAAAACCCCAGATCTCGGCGATGCCCGCACCACGTGCCATGCGGTACAGAAGGTATGCACGTGAGATGGGCTGTACGTGCCTGCCTTTCTCGAAGGGGCACGTCTGGGTGCGGCGTATGGGGTAATTTGGGTAGCTGAAAGCTACCCAAATTAAAAGCTCTAAGTGGACGTTCGTTTCGAGTTATGAGTTTTAAGCCTTTGTTTGGCTGTAGGGCTGCCACATTACATCTGTAATGACAGTTTTGATTAGTTTTCATGCGCATACTCCCGTGTTTGCATCACAGGTAGTGATGATGCATCCTATACATTCGGTTTCCGATGGCTTCCGACATGCCACACCAGACTGCAACGACTTGAAGCTTGTGTGTTGTCTCGCGGCTGAACGTGTCCTCTTCGCGTATCGATAGCACACTCCCCTGTTTCACGACCACCACATCTTGACCACTTTCTCTTCGCTATCGTCAGGCGCGCGGACCTGAGTTTTTTTTTTATTATTTACTGTTTACAACCTCTGCGGGGTGGCTCAGAAGACCGCCTTCGTTTTTTTCTCCCGATCACCCTGCGAATCGCAGACAAGCCGTTGCGAGAAAATTCACAAAAATAGAGCGCAGTGCTTATTGGTACAGCATGCTGCTGAGATTATTGGTATCGATGGTGGGGAAGGATCAGATGTTTTTTTTTTTCTGGCGAAAGATTGCCGTGGGTGCATAGTGGCGTAGCATCCGCCTCACTTTACAGAAGGGGCTTCAGTCGAATCCCTGTGCCCCCAGGAAGTGAGCGACTTTCTTTTGGGTGCAATTGTCCCCGCGATTTGACGGAGGGCTTTCCCGGCGAAGAATCGCCCAAATAAGGTGCCACCCGGATTCCACGAACAAAACATTGGTCAAAGATAACTGGACGTTAAAAGGGGCACCGAGGAGAAATTTAAAGTGGCTTGAATCGGTAGAATACCAGCTCCTAACCACAAAAAGACCACTCTTACTGTGAACAAACCTCTGGTAAGGCAGAAACGACAGAGAACTAAAATGCAAGCATCGGCGCCGCAGACCAATCTAGCAAGCACAAGCGCGGTGACGAAATAACCGAAAAACAGCATGAATCTCTGAGGCTGACAAACATGCATGAGGGTTGCGCGTTTGGATACTGAAGTATATAAGTTTTGTTTTGGTACCACTAGTGCACTTGTATCGCACGAGGAAGACGGAAAAAAGACAGCCTCAGTGTTGGAATCCAAAGAAAACCTATAGTTGGCCGCGCATCAAGCGGCCAGCCGAGTTTCTGTATGTATTGGTGCTTCGCGGCTATGCGCTTTGCGTGCCCGCGTGGCTTCATTTTTGACGCGCCTCGATTCACAAGTGCGGGGCAGCAGACGAACCCCTCTAAGTCGTCCAAAGACCAAGTTCATGTCTCGGCACGCACCTGCGCCGAGGAAACCACCTTTGGCTAGCTAATGTTGCACGCAGAGTGTCGCACCGGAACCGAAGCTGAACCCGAAACCAGAACCGAATCCGCATTTTTGCCCGAAACCGGAACCGAACCGAACCAATTTTTTTTCGCCACCTCGGAACTGAACCCGAATCGGAACAATTCAAAAGAGCCGTTCTGAACCGGTTCGGGACTCAGTTCAGGCCCACTTTTTTTTTTTTCAGAAAAAGTGAGATGTGCTACCGCGTAAATTTCTCCACCGAAAGCTGTCTGCGCTAGGCAGGGCGAAAATGGGCCCCAGTGCGCCACAACAAAACTGCGGGAAGACAGGTGTCTAGGAAAGTAACCTCATTGGGGCGTCTGTAATGTGCTTTCGGCAGTTCTAAAGCATTTTACGTCAGTCTGATGTGAAATCTTTAATTTATTAGAGTCTCTATTTCACACGTTTGCAGATAGTTTGAATAAAATTGTTCTCACTGCTCTAACTCATGAAGCTCCCAGTGAGAAAGCTTCCCTTTATTTGTGTCATGTACGGAAAATATGTCAACCATAGGTGCAACGCCCCGACCAAGTTGTGCAGCATTTACGTGCGGAAGCATTCGCTGTCTCAGAGAGCAAATACAAAATATGACCCGCCACGATGCCTCAGTGCCTGTGGCGCTCAGCTGCTGACCCCCCGAAGGTCGAGGTTCGACCTTGGCCGCGGCGGTCCTATTCAGATTATGGCGAAAAGCAAAAACGCTCTTGTGCTGTGCGAGGTCAGCACGCGTTGAAGAACCCCAGGTGGTCTAAGTTAGTATTGTGTCCTCTAGTACAGCGTCCGTCATAACCGCGGCGTTGTTTCGACACTTTGAGCCCAGATAATTACTATTATTACTAAAGAAACGCTGCATAAATTGCTGCATTTTTTTGCAGAATCCGGATATTCTTTGTTGCACGCGACAGAAATAAGCAAGGAAAGACGAGCTTGGGACAGCGGAAGAGATACTTAATGCAAACAAATTAAACAGCGATTACACAAATGGGTAATGTGGAAATGCATGCGCTCGCTGGCACATGCGATAATGATTAAGTACAGAAAGATTATTTTGCAATGAAATGTAAATGTGATGAAACCATTTTGTGTTATGCCGAAGCGCTGAAATGGTTCTGCCTAGAATAAAAGAAGATGCCAATCGCTGGCGGGCGGTTTCGTCACACTTTTTTCGAACTTCTGAATGACTGAATTCTCTGTCGGGCGGCATGTATCTGCCTCTCGCTTTCCCACTTCGGGTTCCTGGTGCGTGAGATGAGCGGTTTCTGCTTGTTTAACATTATTTGCTAGAACGATTAAAGACGCCACACGTGGGGCATTCAAAGCCCGCATCGGCTGCATGTAAACAAATGTTATTAGCGCCAATTCTCGTCAAACAATGAAAAAATCTTCTGGAAACCTCGGTGGGCGTGGAACAGAACATGATAGCAAAAGAAGATTCACATAAAGGAGGTTTTTTTTTTTGAAACATTCCAAAAAATATCTTCTGATTAGCACGCACGCGCGCGCGCGCGCGCAGTGCGACGTGATGTGAAGCGACAAATCTGCTTTAGCAGTATTGGTTGTAATTACATTTTGAGTTAAATTTTACACTTATCGCCCCTGATTTCGCTTTCGAATTGGATTTCACCATAGCTTCGGTGTAGGAGGTGGCTTCTGGAGGGTGGAAGAGCGTAGATGTATTTTTACCAGCGGGTGCTCGAAGGTGTACTCACCGGGTGGCGCTTCCGGAGGTTTGTGTGTGAAGGCCTTCTAGAGGATGGAGGTTGGTAGGTTTGGGCTCTGGCTTGTAGGGGGGAGATGCATTTTTACTGGTAGATGGTGGTGGGTGTAGGCCTTCTGGGGGGGGGGGGGGGGGGGACGTGTGTGAAAGGGTGAGTAATGGGTGAAGGCTCGCAATTGGGAGATGAATTTTTAACAGTGGGTGCCCGGAAGGGGACCAATCGGAGGCTGCTTCCGGAGGCTAAAGGGTGGTAGTAGGTGGTTGGTGGCTTGAGGCTTTCTGGAAGCTGCAGTTGGTGGGGAAGCTGCAGTTGGTGGCGAGTGAAGCTTCCGGAGATCTGAGGGGGGGGGGGGGGGGGGGGCTGAAGTGGGTGGATGGTGATTGAAATTAAGGCTGTTTTTTGGGATATGCATTTTTCACCAGACACACACGCACGCACACACGCGTGCACGCAGGCGCTCCCCCCTGCCTTCAACACACACACACAGACACACCATGGATTATTTTGAGAAAGGAGGCTATGCCGCTAACGCAGTAAAAAACACTAGCACACCGTAAAGCTCGAGTGAGATGATTCGAACCATTGTCACAAACAGAGAAGCTTCGTTTGCCGATGACCAGGACTAGTCGCTCTTTTTTTTCTTCATTCGTAGCTTCTTTCTATGTTGCATGGAATAACAGTAGCCTCCCTGACCCTCCTAGTGCCTTACTTGACCGGGGCGAATTCAGCGATCTCGGCACACGGCCTCACGCCACCATCACTCCGCCCAAACATCGAAATTCCGGGAGGCGCAAACGTCAGGAAAGGGAAACTAGCCAGGCAATCGAACTTTCGCAGCGTGTTTATCCGTCATGCGGTTTCTCTGCACGTTGAACAACCATATGAACACCAAAAGTTCACACGAAATACCAGAGTTCTCCACTACAGGCAGAAATCTTATAGTGTAAGGCGTGATCTCAACGTCCTTTGTAAGAGTCTGCTGAAGTGTTTCCCAAGAGAACACAGCATCACGGCATACTACAAATGATTATTAGATAGTTTCTTACAAGTGTAGACGTGCGGGCTAGTTTGTGGTTCATGCTTCTTAAAACAGCGCAAAAGACACAAACGTGTACGCAGTGCGGTGTGTGTCCCTTCTGTATGCGGCCGTGTGTTTTGCGCTGTTTTAAGAAATGGTTTATTGTTGCACGCACTGGTAGTAATTCACTGAGCACGGCACAAATATCCCCTTGGCACGAAGGCACGTCTTAACGCCTAAGGTCCACTTGCGGTTTCTGCGGCAGATTGAATCCACATCCGCTGAACTCGCTTTTTTACATTGGCTTCAAGAATACATTGGCCTTACCTATAGCCATAGGTAAGGCTGCTGGATTAAGGACAGAGCAATGACCGATCAGTAAGTTTGTTATCTACCTTCTGAAGAGGCCGTACAGGTATTCTAAGGAAAAGAGTGAGAGAACTGAATGTATCATCATAAACCTTTCTCATATTTGCAGAAAATACAGGTGAGCACAACTACCAGGAAGGGGAAGTTTGTGATTTCATCATCATCATCATCATCAGTCTGACTACGGCCACTGCAGGACAAAGGCCTCTCCCATATCTCTTCAATTAACCCTTTCCTTTGCCAGCTGCGGTTACCGTATCCCCGCAAACTTCTTAATCTCATCCGCCCACCTAATTTTCTGCTGCCCCCTGCTACGTATGCTTCCCTTCTCTTGGAATTCAGTCTGTTAACCTTAAAGGAACACTCAGGACAACACTATCAATTTTTTTTTGTAAAACCCGATAGTTAGGCATCTCTTGGCTTTGTTGACGGTTGTCCGGAAGCGAAAGGTGCATTTATTGCCAAGAGATTTGGATTCGAAGTTGAAAAACTTTTTTCCCGAAATAACCTTTCAAACCTGGACTCTCTGATGACGAAATAGGAAAAGAGTGACGTAAAGAAGCGGGAATGGAAACGAGGACTCCGTGAATACTGGCGCCGAGCGGTATTGAAAGTACGGTGCAGCTAGTGGGATGTGTATAGAAAAGCTTCGGATCGGACTAGTGATCAGAGTGCCAGCCCGGAACTTGGTGCCTAGCCTCTGCTTTGCTGCCACCTAATTGGAAAGGATGGATTACGTTACGCTAGAGACACAAGTTGAACGGATTTAAGGTGCTGCCTATTATATACTCCGTGTTGCTAATGGAGTGTGTAAATAGGCAGAGTACGGTTTCTTCTTTTTTCTGCGATTAAATATGTTCATATTGAAAATCGGCGCAAGGCAGTTGGTGCAAGCTGTACTGTCCGGATATACTACGCAGAAAACGCATCTCTGCGGGTTGCGGGCTCTTTTGTACGTGCCTTGCAATTCTCAAACAATGAAGGATCTGTACAAGCTTCTCCCAACTGTACACCGCACTCCAAAGTCTGGGGGCCAGATTTACTGAGCTTAGACTTGGGCGTTGTGCGTAATGCCGGTTCGTGATTGGCCTGAGCCTTGTCACTGGCGTCAGTGGCTACCGAGGCACCCGCGCATTGCACGGATGCTGGCGAATCTCGCAACGACTTCGCGTCCTCATACGCACAGACAGCCTTGGGAGCCTGGTCACCGAATATTTAACGTGTGACATAAGTGCACTCGTGAGTCACGAAACTCATTCTGCTCAACACTGCGTTATTTGCGCTCGCGCTTGTCAAGGAGGCTTTCTTTACAAAAGCCGCGCTATTTTTGTCCGGAGGCTCATGCGACGGACAGCGGGACGTTCGCAGACTGCGCGGGGCCATTGTTGGCGCAGTACGTGCTACGAGGTCTCGCATGACCTCTCTTAAGGTCACGAAACTCGATCAAGCAGTCTTTACTCCTCCGTATGTGTATGTGTCCAGTTTGTGCTGTGAGGGGTGTCGGGCTGCATCGTTCTACACGTCGAGAGAAGCTAGCCTATGGTCAGGCTATTCACTAACACACACACCTCTCTCTCTGTTTCTCTTTAACGCGTCGCTAAGGCGGAACTAAAATCCGTTTCTTTCTGCAATAATTCCTCCTCCACGTAAGGGTTACGACCAACTCTCGCCATTTCCTGACGGACAAATTACTCTGGAGGGTTAATGACCAGAGTCCCCCCCCCCCCCCCCCCCCCACCCTTCTTCACTGCCGTCGTCAGTGAAAAAAGCTTAATCGAACGCTAGCAAAGTCGCGCGACACTCCGCTGCAGGTGCGCCAGGTTCAAGCTGCTGACTCGATAGCCGCCTGTCGCGTGCTATTCGCGAAGACAACCGGCGGTCGCGTGATAAGCGAAAAGGAATTTGTTTCTCACGTGTCTACCTAGATTTCCACCTTTGTTCGGAACGGCGGAGCAGCCGAGCAGAATGTTTTTTTCAGGAGTTTCCATTGAAAAAGAAACCGCGCGACTGGTCTTTGTCACTGAGGAGTGCAAATACAACGGAGGTTGTTTGCTGTATTTTTTATGAACGTTAAGCCAGGAAGCCTTTTTCTGTTTGCTCCGCGATAAGCTTTATCTAATTGTTCCTTTAAGCTTGTGATCTGTGTTGCTCCTGTTTAGTTGTTTTAAATATTCGTTAGGTACCAATAAAGTTTAAATCTGTAATACTCTGAATGCATTATAGTTTTCTGTCATGAATGAAGTAATACTCTGAACGCATTATAGTGTTCTGCCGTGAATGAAGCAGTTGGTGATGGGTGAAAGAAGGCGACTGGTTTTGTTTACATTTTGTACGGCGTCAAGAGCGAACGGCAGAGTCTTTCGCCCACACTCGTTGTCGAGTTGCACAAGGCTGACATTCCCTGAATTCTCTAGGTGGAGGACGGCCTGCCGAGGAGGTAGTGCCACTTCATGTTCCCTTGGCACATGATCACACACTCTCACCTGATAGCTTGAGAGAGAGGCGGATGCCGTCGATGTAAAGTAGATTGCGGTGGGTCAGCATGCGATGGCCAGCTGGTGGTCACACGTGTTGCTGACACCTGTTCTTCATAACACCCGACGCGCACATGTTCGCGATGATCGAGGACAATGCCCGCCAGCCCACCGCGGTGCTCGGCAAGCTGAAGATCAAACGTAAACGAGGCATTTTGTCCCATACTTGAGCGCGACGTTCTTTAGGGCCTTAGGGTCGATGACGGCCGCACTTTGACGGGGCTAGACACGGTGATTGGAGCCGGATGACGGGTCTTCACCGGGTGGTCCATTACGGCAGGCTGGCTGCTTCCAGCCGAGACTTGCTGACGCCGTTCTCAGCAGTATGCTGCCCAAGTGCGGGGGTAGATTTCTATAACTAAATATGCGGAATGTTTAACCTTGGTAGCGGAGGCATATTCCCACTGGAAAGCACAGTAACTTAATGCAGTTAGCAATGGGATGAAGCTTTTTTTAAACGCGACATCGAAGGCCTTGAGGTTAGCAAATAGAGGAGATTGAAGTATCGGTTAAAATGTACTTAACTGCTAGAACTTCGCGTGTTTTGAAGGGGGAGTTTGTTTCATTTTTAGTGATGGAAATCCACCTGAGGGCTTGAGGAGCATACTCTGCCCTTTAAAGGGAGAGCAATAGAGGGCACATTACTCCCTTTTCACTCCCATATGGGCTGATTCGTGCTTAGGGGGCAGCGGCCTATAACGCTTGGATGGCAGCCACTCGCTCATTCTCGTTCCTTCTTACGTCACGAATGATGTCAACGCGTTATTTTTTTAATGTTCAAAGCCATGCGCCACGTTGTGGCTGCCAAGTGAACTAGAAGCACTTGCCCTGAATTCGTGGTTATAATCCTCGTGTTATTAATAATTGTGTGCATAAACAGTAGTTACAAGTAATCTTGACAGCGTGGCCGCTAAATTTCACGGGCAGTTGTAGGATTAAGCGTAACCCGCGTGTCGAGCAAACGTACCCTTTTAAAGAGCAGCTGCCTTTGCGCGGAGCTATTGCCTTTGGGTGAGAAAGCAGGCGCAGTAAAAATAACGGCCGCTGAGTAAGTGGCTTCCAGGCAGTCGTCTCACTGTTGACCGAAAGGTGGCTGGGCAGGTGAACTCTTCCTCGCGCAAGCTTTGGGCAACACCGAATCTTGCGCGCTTGTGCAGATAGTTGGCAGCATTCATGAGCTACAGATTCAACCAATTTCGGATGCCGCTAAGACTGCACGCATTTAATCCTTGGTGACGTGATGTTGAGGGCTGGGAAGCCGTGCCTTTTTTTGAGCTGACCGCACTAACTACAGAGCTGCCACAAGCACGCTTTTTGAGCGATATAGTTTCCTTGCTGGTGGCTGGTTTTTTTCTTTGCACAGAATGTAGCTCGATCTTCCTCAGCTTGGCCACGAGTTTGATGAACTGCCCATCACCCGCACTCCTTACTTGTGTCATATTTCTGTTTTCGGGGTTGACTTGAACGAGCAGAATTAGTACGGCAGAAGTTGGGGATGTTCTCAAGGGTGAAAGCAACAAATTAAAAGCTTTATTTATGTTTTTTTTCCTTGGTTGCGGAACTGTACATGCGATTTCAGGACATGCTTCCACTTGATCCCGGTGTCGCAGTGCACATAGTGCCGCCCTTTGGTGGGCACTTGGACGCCGCTCTCCACGTAGAGCGCTCCTTTCAGTGAAGCACCTGATGTGCTGGTCAACGGCTCCCGTCTCACAGATATGAACAATGTGTGTGTCTATACTGTGCCGCTGCATTGTGCGGCGGCGACATGACGTTGCGTAACATGCCGTTCATGGCAAGAAGTCCGTGATTCACCAAGGTTTCCCACTGGCTGTGGCGTACTGCTTCTGAGCACGAGGTTGCAGGTAGGTTCGAACCAGACCGCGGCCCCATCATTTCGACTGAGGCAAAGCGCGGAGACTCCCGTGCACTGGGATTTCGATTCAGGTCGAAAAACCGCGGATACCTGAAATTACTCCGGTGTCCTTTTCTTCTTCGTAGCTTAATCGACGTTCCTTTGGCGTTGGCATGTGAAATTCCATTAACAAATATCATAGGCCACTGCTTGATATGAACGAGCACGCTGAGAAGTGGATAGGTGGACCCGCGCTCTGGCGGGTCGCGGTTAAGGTTCTCTCCGGCAACATTTTATCTCGTGGGAATAGTTCTGGGACTATTTCAAAAGATTTATTGCCAGGGGCGAATTTATGGGTCAGTCTTGGAGGGGGCGGTCCCATTGGAACCATCGATATTTTCTACTCTTTTCATCGAAGACATGGCGTTCAGCATCGATTTCCTATGTAAAATTTCTCGCTTTGTGGGAGCGACCCCCCCCCCCCCCCCTCTTCATAACTCCGCCCCTGCTTATTGCTTACTTTAATATCGTTATAGCGTCATTTCACATTGCTATTCCGCCTTTCTTAAAACGACATCATTTTCTCGTTTTCACCTCGCTTTGGCTTATCCCCTAAAAAAACATATTAACCAGCCTGAAAAATGCCGACAGTGTAAGCGATATTACACTGAACGAGCTGCGGTAAGAGAGTTGCACTTGCACCCTTGCGACGGCAAGGTGCAAGCGCAAGGGTCAATTTGCCCAAAGCTTCATGAGGGCTTGAGCACAAGCCCCATTCGTCAACCATTTACGGAGATAACTAGCAGGCTACGTAGGTTCGACTCATCTCTGGCTGGTGCAGGAACTGGGGCCCACTTCTAATTTGCACATGGTTTCAGGGTTCTCCTAGGGGCTTCTGCGTTGTTTACACGGAGGAGTCGGAGCGCGGGCACTGTAAGTGTTGAGGGCATATGTAGAAGGCTTGCGCTGGCACTTACTCCGTGCTTGCCACACGTGCACACAGCAGCCCTGCGAACAATATGGCGACGCTGAGGGAGCGCTTTTTGCAAAGGTTCACTGTAGAGTTTTAGCATATCATATACCGCCTATAGCGCTACCGCTTACTGCTCCTGGCTGCCGTCAGCGCGCATGCGCCAGTGGCGGTGAGCGGTAGCGCTAGGCCGTATACGACATTCTAAAAGCGACCCGGGCACTACACTGCAGTGGAGTAGTGTCTTCAGTGCAGTGCTAAACGAGGAACTTCTAGCCTGTGACTCGAGAACAGGGGCGACCGCGCGCTGCGCGCTCCAACGCAGCGAATGCGCTAAGACGCTGGCTCGTGCTGCGTCCGTGACGTCACTGTCGGCGCGCTCACCAATGGCGCCGAAGCACGCGACTGCGCGAGCGCCTGCTGGCCACTGATCTCGGCTGAGAGAGTGTGTACCCGGAATCCACCGAGGGCCACGGAGAGGAGTGTGTGAGGCCCGGGAAAACGTGACTCGATAAGCGTCGCCTGGTGCGCCAGCCCGCGGATAGCGGACCGAATAAAGCCGCCGCTCGGCTGCCCGTCTGCCGTGGTCGTGGTCGTGCGTTCGTACGTCCGTCCTAACCTGGTTCCGTGCCATGCCTGCACCCCGGAGGAGCTTCGTAGTTAGGAACCTCCTGCGCCAGGTGAGCGCATGCTACTACTACCTTTCCACGTGTCTGCGAACGCACGTGCTAGGTTCGCGCAGAGCGCTGCGCTCATCTAGTGCTTGCTCGCGCCGCTCGGTGCTTTTGTGTGTGACTAGTTTCTCCTCGTAATGAGGCATGGTAAGATGTAGCCAGGAGAGAAATAAGAGTGGAACAAGGACTGTTCTTGTGTGTCTCAGACCGCCATGTATTATTAAGCCGGGAACATACTTGAGACTGTGAATATGGTTTGCGTGCAAAAAGAAAATGAATTGTAAATTGTGGCCACTGAAATTTCAAGACTGAAGATGCAGTCGTACAGTACGAAGACAAGCGTGTTAAACTGTAAAGTCAAGCTTTGAGCGTGCACCATTGCAACTTTTTTTTTCTTTTGGCATGCATGACTGGTTATGATTTCCTTTGCACTAGTAAACAAAAAATGCTGTGGTCCTCTTCCCTACGTTATCTGAAAGGGGTTAGGATAAAGAGAATAACTAGATCTCCGCTTAATACCGTAGAACTTTCGCTGTCTACGCTTACCAACCGCAAACATGACGCTCAAACGTTTTTTTTTTTCGTTTTGCTTTTCGCTTTTCCTCTTTGAGGCGCTAGTGAGTGGCTGGGAAAACAATGTCTCACTAATGGTACGAGTTGTGAAACTTTCATGACAATGCATGCATGTGACATCTGCCGCATATATTAGTAAAAATTGAAATGTACCGCCATGAGCTGATACAGAAAGTCTGCAAAATAGAAGTGAAGCTTTTGGTTTGTACACCTTCACCTGAGTATTGAAACTGCCCAGTTTTCTCCAGTTCTGATATTTTTTGTGGTCTGAGGTAAAATGATTAAGTGTTTTTACCTGTACTACGCCGAGGATCGCAGCGAGCTATGCGAAGGAAGGTGATAGGTGTAACGTTTGAGGGACAGGAAGAGGGCAGAGTGGGTCAAAGAAGATACGCGAGTTTATGATAGCCTAGGTGAAATCAAGAAGAGGAAATGGGCGGGGGTGACACATCTGATGCGGAGAACTGACAACCTGTGGTCGCTTGGGCTATAAACGAAGTGGATTACACAGGAAGGTAAACGCAGCAGGGGGTGGCATAGAGGCGGGGCTGGAGGGAGCTAAAATTAGTTTGCACTGATATGGTGACCGCAGCTGCCGCAGGACATGGTTAATTGGGGATCTTTGCGAGAGGTCTTTGACCTATAGATGGGCTTATGGTGGTGCTGCTCCTGATTACGACCAAAATACAGGCTTTTAGGTGGGTGGAATGCGTGTTTCTACTCATGATCACATTCCATGCTTCAGAGAATTCTCTCAGGACATTAGTGCGTTAAATGGTCGTTGCGGCTTTTTTTAGGAGCCCTGACTATATTCTGTACGAATGCAACCAATGTAGCCAACGGTAAAGTTTGATTCGCTTTTGTCAAGATCTCACCCTAGGGAGCAGAAAATGTTTGGTCTGTGGAATAAAACGTTTTCGTTATGTGCTCATTGCATATATAGGTGAAGACAGGAAAACCGACAGAGCTTCCGGAGGCGTCGGTTGATGCTTCATATAAGAAACGGGAACCTCGTTTGGGCTCTTTTGGTGCTGCCTCATTGTGAATGCGTCGCTAATTACTTTAATCATATACCAGATCACTGCCGCTTCTACCCTTACCAGCGATTACAAGCGGCTTAAGAACGCGTGGCGGCGCAACGAGACGTACAGCTTTTGTCAAGAGTCTCCAGGCCTGATTTTTAATTGAGCAGCGGGACACTTACGATGCCGTCGAGGCTGTGAAGGTCCTGACAGGGGAGGTCGGCAATCCTCCTCACACTCCAGAGATTTTTAGCTTCGTGGTGCCTTAAATACCACACTACAAGGTTGGAAAGTGGGCCCTATTGCCTTGAGACTGTTGTCCAAGGCTGTACATACAATGGCTGCTGCAGAGATGAGAAGTAGTGATAACTTTATTGCCGCCTTATGTTCTCGCTGAAGGAAACAAGAAGAAAGTATAAAACAGCTGTTATCTGCCGGTATCACCTGTAGGACAGAAGCGTGGAAGCTAACTAAAAGGGTTCAGCAGAATTTGAGGTCAACGCATTGAACTCTGGAGAGGAAAATAGGTGCAACGGGTCAGGGAACGCACGTGAGTTAACGATATTCTGGTCGAAATCAAGAAGAAGAAAAATGTGCATCGGTAGGGCATGTAATGCGAAGGCAAGATAACCGACGGCCTTTAAGAGTAACGGAATGGATTCCAAAAAAAGGCAAGCACCACGGGGAATCAACGGGTAAGGTGGGCGGATGGAGTCAGGAAGTCTGCGGGGGTAAGGTGGCCGCAGCTGGCACAAGAGAGGGTTAATTTGAGGGATATGGGAGAGGCCTTTGACCTACAGTGGACGGCAGTTGCTGCTTGGTAATAAAGAAAACGCGAAGACGAGACGGTAATATTTGCACGTGAAATAACGAAGGGCAGTCTGCTTCGCTATCCTCAACTAATTTTGGGGAGAGTAAGCGCAGCACTTTAAAGCTGGTCTCGTTTAGCACGAACACTGCGTACACTTGCTCAAGTAAAAAATGAACGCGCGACTCTTTCATCTGGTCAGAGCAGAATATGTCAAACCAAGCGAGCTTCATGCGCGCGCTGACAGGGGTCGCTTCGGGCGTCTGCGGCGCTTACATCCCTAGGAAAATGGCACCGTTTTAAGTCGGCACGTAATCTGTATGCGGGAACGTCAGAGAACGCGCGTTGAACCCGAACTAAAGTTTGTTCCTGCGCTGATGAGCGCCATTCATGTTGCGCAAAGTTTCAGTTTCCATGCCTAATCGCAGTTTTCGAGCAACAAGGGTCGTCTTGCCTCTATTAATCGGCCGTCTGCGTTGCCCGTCTCGCAAGGGCTTGCGTCGAGGCCGGACCCGGCGTTCCCCAATTCTATTCGTCCGCTAAGCTGCGCGCACCGCTCTTACAGCTAACGACCAAGTCTTATGCGACGGTGGGTCGAGTCGACCTAATTGCGTCGCGTAGTTTTGGATTCAGAAGAAAGCCAGGCGAGGTTACCGCGATGTGACGTTCGTGGACTTTGTGCACAGCGTTTTCGAGAATTCCATTTCGCTGCGGGCTCGTCGGCTAATGCGTGCGCTCATATACTAACTGCTCATAAGGACACCCTATTTAAAATCTCGTGCAATTCTTAACTTGTTCCCCATTTGTAGCAGCCTTTTGCCCCCGCGCTGTTGCTATCCTCTATAGGCGTCCTTTATCGGGAACACACGGCTGCCCAACAGCACTGCGTGAAAGCAAAACCGCGTGTGGAAAAAGCCTGTCCCGTTTATCAGCATGTTAACAGCCGCAGTTGTTGCTCATGCTATTTCACGCGCATTGACAATCTCGTCATGCGTTCGTGGTAAAGGAAAAGCGAAAGCTCGTCGTACTATATTCTTTGTTCACAGCAACGACACTACGAGCCCGTTGTCATTATACGTGAAACTGGTCTGTTTTTTTTTTTCAATACCATATGATCGCTTAAGGTTCGGAAGGCAACGTGAAGCTAAGCCCTGAGGTGTTTTGGTCTTGCCACGTGATGTAACGGCTGACGCTGCGACGTTAGTTTTTGGCACCGACAGGACTGTGTGTACCGCGCTCGCGGTTAAGAACGTTAATCTAAAAGCGGGTAAAGGGTTCATAATTCAACCTAAGGTAAATAATGGCATAAATTATCGTAGAATCATAGGTACAGTGGTTTTAAAAAAAATGGTGCAAAAGTTTGACTCTCGTGAAAGCAAATTCGTATATTTTTACACATTTGTTGACGTTCAGGGAACCGCATTGTAAAGTCAAGCTCTTAATTCATCTTTGTCAAAGTATATATAGCAGGGCAACGACAATTTTCGATTTTGGTCAAACTTCCGAAGCAGTGCAGTTGTCTATTGCACATCACTGCTTTAACCTCGCAAGTCACTAGACCGCATGTTATAACTGTTGCTTTTGTGTCTCGGAAAGCGCATGTGAGTGACATATGCATTTTTATTTATATTTTGTTTGCTTATGAAATCGCAGTGCAGGCTCTGGAGCTGACATCTAACATTGGCGAGGCACAATATTTTCGATACTAGAGATACGTTACGTTGGTCTCACTGTGCAAGAAAGAGGAAATATAGTCGATTTTCTTGCTGCACATATTGTAGCTCTTTTTTACTTTTCATTTTCGTTGTCACGATGTTGTGTGCTGTATGCGTTAAATGACTTTGTCGCTCATTTTGCGCTTCTTTGTATCGGACCGTAACGAATGTGCTTTTCGTGCATTACGGTATGAGCCGCCTTACTTGACCGAATCACGGGGCATGAGACTACGTTGAAAGCATTTTGGCAGCATATCTTTGCCACAAGAAATTGTGCGCCCAGCGACACGCGAGAATGCCCTGCGATGAGCACTGTGTGGGGTTGGTGCCCCTACTTCTACAGGCCAGAGCGGCAAACGAATCATTCACTTCTCCATCTTGGCACTGCGCCTTTCCGAGGTTATAGTCTCGCTCCTTCTCTGTTGGTTTTCATTAAACCGAAACAGATGGTTTACATGTTTCAGGCGAAACCTATTTTATACTATACGCTCAGACCAGATGCACAAATACGGTTTCATATACTGCGCCATCAGAAGTTACCTTGGGTCTCGGAACATGACCAGGAAACGCTATGTTACCGACGACCAAAATGAAGACTCAGCACGCAACCAATGACATTTCTTGAGCGAGCCGTGTAAAAATAAAATTTTGGCGTTTTTCGCGTTTGATGACGTGAGCACTTTTAGAATGGCAGGTATTCTCGCGCTGAATGGCGAGTACAAGTCTACTTACTTACTAAACAATATAATTTTTAAAAAAAGACCAGCGTCTGTAAACATTCAAGTTCCTCGCTACGTTCCTCTCCTTTTGTAGAAGCTGGGCTGAAAGAGAGCAGGATGGTGGCAGGCTTGTGTAAATAGCTTCCGAAATTGTGTATCCGGCTATCGGTTCTATCTTGCTTTCGAAGAACCGAACATTACGCCACTAATGTTTAATTTAATGACTTAGGTCGCTTTTGAACCTTACATGATTGTAGCACCGCGAAAAAGTGTGCCCAAAGCTAGGAGCACGAAAGACACAGCAGAACTAGCGCTTCTTGTATGCGCTGCATAACTGAGCATATTCTTTCATGACGTGAATGCGCATACCTACTACACTTTAAACATGAATAAGCCTATGTGGGAGTTTAAAAAGGGAGTAAGCTGTTCTCTAGCGCACTTACTTTCATGGACAGGGTATGCTGCTCAAGTTTCGGAGCATATTTCGATCACTAAATGCACGGAATGCCTACTCTTGGCAACGGAGGTAGATTCCCACTGCAAAGCATATATAGTAAGCTGATGCAGTTGGCAATGAGAGGAGGCTTTTAAACGCGGCACCGGAGGTCCTGAGGTTAGCAAATAGAGGAGACAGAGACCTCGGTTAAAAACTTCGCAACTGCTATAGAACTTCGCTTGTTCTGAAGAGGAAACTTGTTGGTTACCAACCTTATGTATTCCGCATTTTTAGTGATGGAAATCTACCCCAGGGCTTGCGCACGCACCGTGCCCTGCCCCTCAAAAGGGAATGCGCTAGAGGACGGCTTACTCCCTTTTTTTACTCCTTTCGTATTGGGGGTGTATATCCCAGCAGCATGACAAAACTGCAGCTTTTGCTCATGGTTCTTCGAGTGCAGGGAGCTTAACGCGCTATTTGGTGCTGTCAGCATTACACGGACCTCGCAGAGAATGGAGTGTTGATAGGAAAATTCCGAGGAATCTTCGGAGGGGGTTAGCCATCCTGGGTTGCTGACTGAACGTTTCTGGCCGTGTCGGTATACAGGCCGTTTTCCGCATCCTCAACACCGCAAAAGCCACTGGCGGGGGCTAACTGCCCATGCTCATAGTAACGTAACGGTCGCATGCGTGATAGGTGCCTGACTGACAGCCTTGGTATACCTGTGCTGCAAGAACTGCTTGCCTGAACATTATTTTATGCTTTCTCTTCTAATATGCCGCCAAACGCCTGTACATTGGTGCGGCTTGTGCAAAAGCGGCCTATAAGTTTACTTTAAGGTGTATATTTTGTTTTGTCATGTGCGAACCTCTTGTGTATATACAGCACCAACGAGGAATTGTGCAAGAGCGCATAACATGGGGAGGCGGTGCCGTAGCAGGAAGAACGCCTATAGATTAGTGCGCCTCGAACGGCTCCCAGCCAGGTCGATTAGATCGGTCGAGCAATTTAATTTCTGTGCGAACTAAATTGAACGTTTCTGGCGTGCGTGCGAGCGCCGCCGGCTTTATGGCGCGCACTCTGGCGCGGTAACGAACTTCCGCGTCTTCTTAGAGCGCGCTCCACCAGCTCTGCTCTTTATCGTAAACCTCACCTTTATCCGTGCACCCGTTGTGAAAAGGCAAACAAAATAAAATTTCTTTTTTTTTCCGTGGCGCCGAGAAAGCATGTTTATAGGCATAAAGGCTGCCGTCACGTTTCGCTTCTGCCAAAGGAAAGCAATACTGCCAGAAGCAGAAGTGGTTGAGGAGGAAGAGGAAAAAAAATGCGGGCGCAGAAGCTGTAGGAGTGAAAAATCAAAGAAACGTGAGATTCAACACCGAGATGATCACTTTGGGCTGCCCGAAAAGAGGGAGAGGGACGTCTTCGGAAAGTGGGACGGCATTCCAGGCACGGTGAGCCATTAGGCCTTTCGCGTTGCTCCCCATCGTGCAACGGGGGCCGTGCACAGAGCCTGCGTTGCACCCTGAAGCAGTCGCTTGTTAAAGCAGCGAAAACAATGGTTTAACGTGCGCGGGGTATTGTTCAGCGAAAGCCACGTCACATCACCTTATATCTCGCACCACATTTTGGATATTACAAGAACGGGATGGTCGCATATATTAGGGCGATTCCCCAGACGTATTCGCAATTCAAGGTGCCAAATAACTTCATCCACGAAATTCAATCAGCAGGCGATGGAGGCTTGTGCATGCGGAAAGCCATTCCATTCGGCTGTGGCTCGAAAAAAAGAACCGGGAAATTAGTTGGAAAAGGCCGTAGTCTGGGCACGTGGATGACCGTTGCTGTGAAATAACCTCGTAAAGCTAATTGTGGCATCATTTTGCCGCACACGTATTTCAAGTCGGGCGCAAGCTAGTGTCGGTGATTCAGAATGGTGATCAAAAGGAGCCCGCCGTTCCGCTCCTGCGCTGCGTGCCAGTTGTGACCGGAGCATATGTGACAACGGAGAAAATTGGCTTTAGCTCATGCGTCAGCAAGGTCTCTGTTCCTATAGGCCTTTCCATCGGGCGAGGGAGATGTCGAAACGGCTCCTCTCTAGACTGTTGCAAACCGGTTGCGCTGCCGCTTTCACCGTGCTAGCACCAGGTCCACACAACAATCCAGCGAGCAGTAAGCCCACGCCGAGGCAGCCATTTTTGCAGAGGTCTTATTATCGCGGGTTCGCTGATATCTCAATATCTCAATTATTGCGCTGTTCAAATATGAATCAATACCAACTCGCCCAGTTCGCAGCTTTAATGAACCCCGTTCTCTTTCATCTTGGACGGTTTCGTAAATTGCAGGAAGAACTCGTAACTTCACTCGGCGCCGTCAGTGGCGCTCCGAGCGCATGGAGGCCGGCGTTCACAACCCTCGCGTGGGCGTCTCGTCACGTGTAGGTTGCGTCAGAAGCGGCGTGGCTATATTGGCGCAAGTACTAAGGGCGCGATAAAGCGATAAGATAAGACAGTGCAACGAAAACACACCCTTGAACAGTCATCGAGGCGAAATGAGGAGAATTTCTGCGCGCTGGGACAGATTGCGAGCGGTCCTTGTGGCGCCAGTGGCGCCGCGGGGGCCGGCGGCGGCGCGTGCTGGCGGCCGCTACTCGAGCGCGTTTTCGATACACTCCCGCCCCGTGCCTTGTGAAATCTGAAGACCCGATAAGGGAGGTACAGGCGTACGTGAAATGTCTTTGTATTTGAATGTACTTTGGGCCTAGGGGGCTGCGTCGCAGGCTTTGCGCGCCGATTGCCAGGCTGCGGGGTCATCCGTAGGGCAGGCCACGCGATCTGCAGCTATCGCTCCGAAGCTGTTCGTTGTGCCTTATGCGCAGCTGTTTCCGATCCTTTCTATTGTACCTGCTCTACGCCTGCGGTGCTGTATGGCAAGTTACGAAGCATTGCAGTAGTTCAGGCGTAATTACGAAACAAACTTGTTCTGAAAGCCGTAATAAGTCAGATAAGCTAAACAAGTCTGTCTAGAGACCTCGCCCGCTGATGACTTAAACGGTAAAAAAAAGGCAGATACACAGTCTACCTTGCAGTTTCTCTTTCATTCCGACATCGGGCACATCGCTGGTCACAAAAAAATTCAGGGGGGGGGGGGGGCATGCTGACCTAAAGTGCGGTGAGGTGAAAGCCTTTAGCGCGGTGTTGCTGCTTGTGTCACTGATGTGTGGTTAAGATGTTGATTAAAGGGACACTGAGGAGAAATCAGTGACAGTTGGCTTGTATCGACGATAGAATGCCAGCTCCTGATCATAAAAACGCCATTCTTACTGAAAACAAAGCTCTTGTAAGGTAGAAAATAGAAAGAACCAAAATACAGGTATCGCCGCCACAGGCCAATCTCGCGAGTACAAGCGTGATGACGTCAGAGGACAAGAGACGCCACCTTGGAGGAATTTTCCTTCCTACATGGAAACCACGAATCTCTGAGGCTGGCAGACGAAGGTTGCGCGGTTCTGTATTGAAGTAAGTTTCGTATTGAAACCGATAGTCCACTTTAATCACACAAGGAAGACAGACAAAAGACAACCTGAATGTTGGAAGCAAAGAAAACCGATGGTTGGCGGCGCCACAGGCGGCCAGGAGAGTTTCGATTTGTTATGGCGCTTCGCGTCTATGAGCATTGCGTGCCCCGTGGTTTTGTTTTTGACGCACCTCGATTTACAAGCGCCGAACAGCAGAGGAACTCCAAGTGCCGCTTCAAGTGCTAGTTAGCCTTTGAAGGAGCTTGTTAAGGCTGGTCAGATGATCGCCACGGTCGATGAAAAACTATAATGGCACGACGGTCGGTGATCGTACAAGGCAATAAGCAGTATAAGAGCACTTGTGTCTTCGTACGCTCGCCCGGCGAAACGTACCCGGCTGTGCCAGTCAGCTTCAAACTACTTAACGGAAATCGTTTATTGGGGCCGGGAGACAAGGTACAAGGCAGTTAAGAAAAAGAGATTTGGAACCTGCAGAGAGCGTGACTCCGCTCTCCTCCAACTCGCTTGTTTGCTGCTCCATTCAATAGCTTCGGCAGTTGGGCGGAGCTGTTCTCTTCGAGCTCTCGGCTAAATTAATCCATTCACAGTACACATCCGAATGTACATGCAAGTGGGCGAGAGAACCCGATCCAGTGGACCCCGTACCTCCGGAAACGCGCGGAACGCGTTGAAGCGTCGTGTGCATCGGTTTTACTTTCAAGCCGCCAACTTTAAACACGAGCGCCCTTGAGCATCCATCCGTTTTTTGTGGCAAAAAAAAAAAACCTGGCTCTTGCAATTGTGAGAAACCTCCTCGACGCCGCCTGCTGCACCGTGCAACAGCGCCTTTCACGGAATCACAATCCCTTGGCCCCAAAGCCTCGGCCAGCCTCCGATGGGCGCGACGCGCCGGCCTTGTCCTCGCCCCTCGCGACTCTCCGCACTGGGTTTAACATACCTAATTAGCAACAGCTGCTCACGGCGGAACAGGGAATAGACCCGCCGGCGCCTAACCTAACCGTGCTCCCTCAAAGCATCGCACGCTCTGTGGGGCTGAGGTCGCTGAAATGCAGGTGGGAGTTTTTGCGAGAACTTCTTTGGCGGGTTCTGGAACGGGATCCATCGTAACGCTGGCAAGACGCCGGTGCAAACGTAAACGAAGCGACGGTAGCGACCCCCGATAGATGCCTTCAACGTGCGGCGGCGGTAGCTTTCATTTCGGCTGCTGCTAGACCGCACCGCTAGCCGCCAGAAATCACGCAGTCTGCGTTTACGTCACGTTTCACGTCACTCCGTCCTATGACGTCATAAGAGGACGCCGTGACGTCATAAGAGTGCCCTGTGTTCGAATCGGAGCTGCGGGAAAAACTTATTCAACTTCGAATCCAAATTTCCTTGAAATAAATGCATCTTTCGTGCCCAGACAAGGGGTAACAAAGCCATGAAATGCCGAACTATCAGATTTTGCTAACAAAAAAAAAATTGATAGAGTTCTCCTCACTGTCCCTTCAAGTGCACAATTGTGAATCTTAAACGCTGGAGACACTGGAGGGCGTTTGGAAGGTATCCGTCTGATTCGACGCCTTTCCGCTAACACACTCCGGCGTCCTAGACAAGGAGAACTACGTAAGCGTTGGCAGGAAGTAGCGTATTCGTTAGCGCGCTCGGCTGCGGAACAGAAGGACGGTGGTTCGAATCCCATCGTGCACAAAGATTGTTTTGTCTTATCGAGCTGCTGAAGAGCGTGACATCGGACGGACAGGCTCGTGGCCGCGAGTATAAGCCGTGAAAGGCTTTGGCCTTAATATGGACACTCTGTCGGAAACAACACCTGGTACCAGGCAGATGTGTCGCAGATGCCTCTACCGGCAGCCCGGTCATGCGTAAGCTTCAGCTAAGCCTAGTTAATGGCGTTACACCGGTGCCTCCTTCAACGCGTCCTTTACGCGATTGCGCTCTATCTGGAGTGACTCATGGGCGCGTACGTGCGAGGGGTAGCCAGAGGTGGCACAGGTCGTCGGCGTGGCTCTCCTGTTGCAACTCCGAGCGCAGTGAGGAGGAGTGCGCCGATAACGTCGCCGCGATAGCAGGGGAAGCTCTTATACCGAGCTTGCACCGAGCGGCGGAGACCTGCACCAGGAATAGTCGTTGTCGTCCTCCTTGACGCCCTATCTCCGCCTTCTCAAGAGTGCGCTGGGGGCAGCGGCTCGTGTTATTGCAGTTGTAAGCGGTGAGTGCTTCCTTTGTGCGAGGTTCACTCGCGGCGGTAGCGCGGATGCGCGACGTCTGAACGACGCTGGAGTTTTTTTTACTGTCGTCCGAGGCACGTCAGCGGCGCCTGTTGCTCGGTGGGCGTCAACTTCGTGGCGGTCGTGGTGGTTTTTCATAAGTGGCAATTTTCCTCGCAGTATGAACGGCGCCCACAGCGTTATTGTGGCTGTGATACATACGATGAGGCTATGTCGGTGCGCAGTAGGAACTATAATTTTTTTTTCGTTGCTTTTCCAACATGCGTCCTAAATGAACTGGCGACGCTGTCATGCTTACCTTTAATTCTTTCTTTCTTTTGCGGTTTCGGGAGGGGGAGGGACGTGATATTGCGGTGACGTATGTACAGCTCTTTACGAAATGTTATTGCATCTAGCGTGGAACACCTTTAACGACGCCCCTTTTTATTCACGTGGAGGGACTTGTTTAGATATCACTTTTCCGTCCCTGGTCGCTGCTATTATTCTGCGCTGTAACCGCTTACCTACCGCTTGCTGGTCGCGTGTTTATGGTCATATTTACTTTTATTACGTTACAGTGAAACGCGCCGTTATGTTTTAGTGGAACTACTATTAACTTTTTTCATGCACAGAAGACAGCTATGACGCTCAGAACCCCACCGCGGTAGCTATGTGGCTGTGAAGTTCTCGCGGGCCCTGGCTTCGAACGCGGCCGCGGCGGCCTGACTTCCATGAAAGCGGAATGCGAAAAGCGCCTTAGTTCTGATATTACGGTGCATGTTAAAAATCCCCAGGTGGTGGAAATAATCCAGAGCGTACCTGACAACGGTTGCTTCGTCCTTGAAGTGGGAATGATAGTAACACTTCCGACGCGTATTAAACTCGGCACTGCATTATCGCCTATGTTGAAGAAACAGCAACTCAAGGCAAACGAATAAGTACGCGCAATAGAAACGTTGTTGCGGATGTTTTCTTTCTTTTCGCGGACAGGCTTTTCCTCCTTCGCTTGAGGCTGAACTCTTAGTGAGCCACATTTCGGGCATTGGTAAGGTGGCGTGACAGGTGACGTTTTCGGTGTCGAGCTCTGGATATTCTTAGAAGGTTTAAGTGATGTCTAGAATGCTCACATGCTCTTTATGCTTTATTCCTAACTAACAGCTTTGAGCGGTTACATGGGGGTTAGAGATAGTGTAACATTTCTGCCACTGCCGTAATAAGTCTGTCTGATATCATTGTTTTCAGCGTTGTATGTCCTCTGCGTTCTTATAACCATTTTTTGGTGTCCACGTCCCTTGGCTGTGTTTTTAATTCACATCGCTTAATGATGTCGGCCCCGAAAGGCACAAAAAACACAGCCAGTGTTATTAGGCTTCAGTGGACGCTGATGGCTTTCGCCTCTATCCACACTGTTGCAGTACACAAGGATGTCCGCTGACACCACGCTGGTGGAGAAGTTCGAGGGGTGCCTGGTGGGTGCACTGCTGGGCGACTGTCTGGGCGCCCCCTTCGAGACGGATTTCACGGGCGACGCTTTTCCGAACCAGCAGACTTTCTTCCAGAACTTGTTGAAACACACTGTGGTTCCCGGTCCCAGCGCCGGTCGCAACTTCCGCCCATCCAATGGTACGCTCTCAAGCTGTGTTGCGCCCTAGCATTCGTAAATGAGCACCTAATTAATTAATTCGTAATGAGCCCCGCGCTAGGGATAAGCAGCAGACAGCAATGCAAAGCACGACTCAGAGGAAGAGAACCATCCCTGGCTGTGGAGCATCAGGCCATATAGTTTGTTCTTCCCTCTCTTTCAGTATTTTTTGATGAAGCACTCACCTGAAACAAAAGCATGCTCATGGCAAAGCAGCAGAGAAGGACGTATAAATAGCTAAAAAATAAGCTGTGAATATGTAAATTCAGAGGCTGAAACTTGGTTTCTCATTGCATGCACAGTAATTCTAGATGAGCAATTCGTCGAAGTCTTTCCCCAGGTGCCGCAGCTCACTACAAGGAATCAAATTTCCCACAAAAACTTAGTCATGACAGTGTATGGTGGTTTCTTTTTTGCATTATCCGACTGAGAAACTAAACTTGAAATACTAAGTAACTATGCTTCGCCGCAATGCATCGGTACATATACACTTTCCGATAGGAATCCGTCATGGCATCCATATGCTGCAGAGCAAGAGGCAATATAGCACTGCTATAAACTGTGGATTTCTAAAGGGAAATAACGACAAAAGTTGTTGCATATCTCAGGACGGACTCCGGTGAAGTTGCTCTGGGCCACCACTATGTGGCAGCAGGTGGGCTGATGTCCAGAATTATTGGAAATGGAGTTATTCAGCCTGGTTGTACCTACACACCATATCAACGAGATTTAAATTTTCGACTTAGGGTGAACGATATCTGCTTGACTTCGTACATTTCCTGCTGCACCAATTCAAACCTTTTTTATGGCTTTATGTAATTCGCTGCCCTCCACTGTACAGGTCCTTCCTTCGGTACACAGGACCCCGTTAGCTCAACTTTATTGCGCGCATATTTATAGCGAACTCTCACGGCAATCACTTCTCGATGGTAGTGTTAAGGTACGATGACTTCGTATTTTTCTTTTGCACAGTTCATCCGGGCCATGGCGAATACCATTACACAGACGACACTGCCATGAGCATGTGCCTGGCAAATTCACTACTGGCCAAGCGCAAGTTCGATGCCTTGGATGTGGCGAAAAGGTACGCCTTTATGACTTTATATTTATTTAGGAATACTGTCAATCCGTTTTTGGCATTTTTACAGGAGTGGACGAGAGCATTTGGTGTGCACATGTACAGTTTCATTGGCTTAAGTTTGAAGCTTCAACAATAGGATGATACAGGTGCAACACATGTGGCATAGACAAAGAGGGAATTAAGTCGTAAAACAAGAATGACACCTGCATGTCAAAAATACATTGGAAGAAAGCGCCGCAGTAAAAAAAAATCAGATTCATGCCGAAGTAATGAACAGAGCTCTCACCCAGCTCGATAAATTCGGCCACGGTTGGCTGAACTGTAATGATGGGTTCGATTGATTCCATTCTGGGACCGCTTGTAGAAAAAAAAAACATCGGAAGGTGTCATTGGAACAAAAAAATTCTTCAAGAGTGAGTGCATGCTTGTGTCAAGTAGCTAATAAGCTGTCAAGTGGTTAATAAGAACGAAGTCTGTGGAAGACATCAATGATGAGTTATTATGTAGTAAGTACAAAAATTTGAGACGGTCTAATTTAGCACGGCTGGACAGCGTGTGAAGGTCTGTGTAATTGTGAAAGTTCTATGGGTGAATATGTACGAGAGCAGTTGAAGATAAAGGGCACGGCTTTTCTTTGCACCATTTCAAGTGTTGTAACATTAGCTTTAGCGTATGTATTTTGTTTCAAGCATGCGCGCTCTGTTAACTGCGGTTTTGTGGCTGCTCACTTTGTGCGATTTAAGTTGAACTCTTCTTACATCTCTCATGTAGCTGATAGTTCCAAGAAGGCTTTTGCGCTAAGCTCCAAAAGCGATTTCAAAAATAAAAGATGAGTTTCTCCTGACGGTTTGTTTTCAAATTCTCGCACGAAATTTGTTCGCCCTTCGAATTGCATTTACTCTGGGAACCAGCAAACTATAGTGAATGCATGTGCTGTTTAGTACTGCTAGATTAAATAAGGGCGGCCGCTTTCCCGCCCGGAAACTTTTATTATTCAGGGCTCTGTTCGCACCGGATGAACGGAAGAGCCTCTGTCCGTTTTCAGATTCACGACCGAGTACTTTGAGAACGAGGCCATTGTCTTCGAGTACGGGAACGCGGTGCGGGACGTGTTTCGCAAACTGAAGAATAACAACTACGAGGACCCCTACAAGCCGGCCCAGGAGCAGTTCGGCGGGCGCGGCTCGTACGGCAACGGCGCCGCGATGCGAGTCGCTCCCGTCGCCCTCTTCTACATGGATGACGTCGAAAAAATGGTGGAGGTGAGCACCGCCCAGCTGCGCTCCTGGAGAGGTACCCGCGTGCGCGCCGGCTTTGAGGGCGGCGCATGCGTAAACTTGTAGTGGGTCGAAAGGTCTTCTCTCTCGGGAAGAAGATCGCGATCGTCGGGCATACAATCTACTTTAAGCAATGCATCGCTGGAAGTAAAACGAAGAGTCAAGTGGGGCCGTGATTCAAACCTAATGGCTCAGCTTCGGCGGAAAGTGTTTTGTGAACTAAGCTCTTCGTTGAAGGTACGGCAGTCTCGGCTAAAAGCTGCTATATTGAGACAAATGCAAGGTGTGATGTGTGTGCGGGCGAGGTAAGAGTCAGAGGCCTTGTGGTCATTTTTTCAGACAACAAAATCAGTCGTTTCGTCTCAAATGACAGAAACATTCTCGCAGTTACTGCTCGCAGCAACTCTATATACTGGCGCGGTTCAGCGGCCATGCCGAGGAGTGATAACGTCTGTGACCTCCGCCAGATGAGCTCACTTGACGAGGTACATCGTGGAAGCTCACGATCTACGCATTCGACTCCCCAATTTTCCTCAGGTGGCGAGAAACCAAGCCAAGATCACGCACAGCAACCAAACAGGCTACAGCGCGGCCATCATGCAGTGCACGGCCGTCCACCTTGCCCTGAAAAGCGATCCTAAGATACCGCTGGACCCCGTTGCCTTCATCGACCATCTCATCGCTCTTATGGACAAGCTTGAGGAAGCCGTTGATGGATTCAAGTGAGGAGAATGCTTTCATCGGAAACTCAAAACCTCAACTTTCTCGTGTGTTCTTTGCGCCAGCTGTAGCGTTGCGATCTTGCAACCTTTATGCATGCAATTTCCTTGCCCTGATACGGCGTGATATCGCATATTTTTGAGCTAAAATAACCATCGCCATGCAAACTGACCTTCCTTGAGGCAAGGAGTAGGCGTATCGTGAATCTTGAGTTTTAATGCTTTTACTTATAATTAGTGTTTTTTTCTTTTTTCTTTTCGCGCAGGCCTCTGGTATTCAAGCTAATGCACATTAAAAAGTTGGTCTCCAATCCCGACCTGGATCCTACGCCGGCGGAAGTGGCCAAAACGCTGGGAAACAACATCACAGCACAAGGATCTGTTCCAACAGCGATCTACAGCTTTTTGAGATCACAGAGGCCGTTGAAAGACTTCGAGGTAAGACCTTCGCTAGCGCATACGACGTTTTCTGCAGACGTTGTTCGTCCACGTTTTTATTGGTAGGCTTGTGAGCATGCCAAGAGCGTTTAATCTATCAGAGCATATCAGCGTGCGGCAACTTCGCCATCGTTACCATCAGGTGGCAGCTGACGGGGGCGTCTGCACGCCTGCAGTTCGGAAGAATATGTCCGGAGGGTTTGCTTACAGCGCTTGCTTTTTAAAATCTATTCGAGTCCTTGAAGCCAGAAGAACTGTCTTATTTTCACCTTGTCTATGGTACTTTGTATTTGTAGCAGCGAAAAATACCCCGTAACGTGCCGAATATATGTCGTACGTGGTTAGCAAGGTATGTTGCTGGGTGAGGTGGTTGCTAATCATTCCGGTAAAGGCAGCGCTGAGCGCAGTTGTGTTCACTTCTTGTACTTGTCTGTTGTCCGCCAGCGCTGCCTTCCTCAGAGCATGGTTACCTTCAAAACTAGTATTATGCGTATTCTCCTTTCATGATGCGTGTATTGAACGCCAGCTGAGGTGGTGCAGTCCTAAACGCGTGCGAATAAACACTGGCTAGCTCGAACACATCAGTGATATTCTAGCTGAAATCAGGAAGAGGAAATAGACATGCGCAGAACATGTCGTGCGGGGAGCAAATAACCGATCGCAGAGTTACGGAGTGGATTCCAAGTTAAGGCAAACGTATAGCAGGGTGGGGCGAGGCTCAGGCGAGCGGATGTTTGCCGCTTTCCAGGGATAGGGTGACCGCAGGTGGTGCAGGATAGAGTCAGTTGGAAATCAGTGCGAGAGGCCTTTGTCCGGACGAGGGCATAGTTGGTCAGATAAAGATGATGATGATAGTAATTAGCTTGAGCACGAGGTCAAACTCCCCACAGTGCGCGTTGTTCGTGCACTTTGAAATTTATTTGCGTACGCTCTCATCTTCGCAGCACGAGAGCCCGTTCGTACGCTGCCTGTACTTCGCGGTGGCGTGCGGCGGCGACACGGACACCATTGCGACCATGGCTTGCAGCATATCAGGCGCCTTCCACGGCATCGGCGCCATCCCGAGCGTGCTCCAGCGCCAGTGCCAGTCCGTCGACGAAGTGACGCGGATAGCGGACTACCTGGAGGAAGCGGTGTCCAAGTGACCCTCGCCATCGGGGCGCCCGCCAACGGGGCGCTCGCTGGCCGCCACTTATTTATGTATCGAAAGCGCGCTGAGCAGCCCAGCACCGCCTGGCGGCACGGGGTCGTCAACGCCTGTCCCCCTCTGAGCCCCAGAGACGCCGAGTTGTCGTGCTTCTAGATGCTTGTCTTGATCTGGATGTATAAGTGATTAATGGAGGAGTAACGAGGTTTCCTTGTGCATGTTCTCGTAACGTTGTAATCTCTGCAGCTTTGTCGCCTGTATTGTGTGCCTTGCATTGAGTAAAGACAAAGCAAATCACAGGTTGGCTGACTTGACCTCTTGGTTCTTGGCTGTGACGTGGTGTTCTCACGAACGCCTGCACAGCCTTTCATCCCACAGCGACGAAACATGCTGACTGCTGCTGGGACAGCTGTTGTGAGGGCAGATTCCGGTCACCATCCGGTGTGGCGAGAACCCGAGCGCCCTTTCAGAAAACCGTCTTGTTATTCTTCTGGGTTTATTTAGGTGATTTGGTACGAAAGCACTAAAATAACGCCTCAGCTGCAGTAGCCTCGTTGCAAAACAGCTGGTATGGGGCCACCAAGCAAGGTTAGGTGGTGGAACTCTTAGGATATATTTGTTCTTTAGAGCACAGATTCACATACAACTATACGGTTTCGCTGGATTGAACACAATGAATGCATTAGAATGCTGCTGGAGCAGTCGATACAGGATTCGTTAATTCTGTGTAGCCATCAAACAACTGCGCACGAGAACATTTTGCGGCTGCTAATTTGCTGATTGCCATGTACGGCCATCCCCTTCAGTACTTAATACCTCACAGCCTAGCCCCCTCGCCATATGCCTTACAAAAGCCCCAATGGCAGTGTTCGTTTTTTTTTTGTGTGTGTGTGCGTGTGCGTGCACGCGTGTGTGCGTGTGTTTGTGTGTGTGTGCGCGCGCGCGTTCCCATTAATGAATGGTTTTCTGCACTGTGTTGTGTTGCATGTTGTGTTGCATGCAATGCTGTTTCAAGGCACGGGCCTCAAGATAGGAGTAAGTGGCGAAGAGAGCAGCAAGCAACATTCACTTGCAGCATAAATATAACGAAAAATATGGAGGCCTTCAGAATTCCATTCTAGTCCATGATGGGCCCCGCTCCCACCACGCAGGCGATGCGAAACGATTTGTTAGTGACTTTCGTAGGACGTCGCTAAGCACTCAGTAATCATCCGAAAAGTAAGGGCTGCCACGGAAGCCGTCCGCCAGACATTAGCGCGTGCACACGCGGGCCTGTCTTTCGAGCCCTGCTCGAATGCCTAAACGAAACGAGATTGTACATTTTTCTTTAATTTCTGCCAAAGGGCGAACTTGCGCAAGAAAAAAAACCGTTCATGATGGACACGACAGTCCAGGGCTCCAAATCCAACTACCTTTAACTGGCACATACGGTACGTGCGGGTAGGTAGCAATCCATGCCTGGTGGAATTCGATCGCTGCGGCTGTAGTCGAACCTGATTGAACCTTCAATTTCGGCTGCAGAACGCTATGGACACTGCGTTCCAGCTTTAGACAGGTATAGGGCACTGACACCATATGAAAATTTAGTACGAGAGAAAATTCTCGGTCGAGTGACCTTAGCAGAACATGATGTCGGACTTGGTGTATTCGTTCAGCCATGGAAAGGTTGCGCGAAAGGCCCGAACGCGAGGCAGAACACGGGACGAGAGGTAGTATATACGCTTGATTCATGAGCGCTGGCAGTGCTGTGGCATGTTGCAAGTTGCGCGTCCGCGCCGTAAGTGTCGCCACGGTCGGAACGATTGCAGCGATCCTGGTATCTGGCGGCTCATGTGTTCTAGGTTTCCATAATGGAATTTATTAATTTTGATTTTTAGAACGATTGTCACTGATATTGCAATGCCCAAGATGCCTAAAATCACTTTTGTACATCGATTGTCACTACTGATGTTTCCTTTAATAAACTGTTCTTTGGAGAAAACTATTTACGTTTTTGGTACTCGAGCGAGCGCCCTAAGCAGCTGCTAATCAGCCGCGCTGGCCGCGCCGCCAACTCCCAGGCACCGCCACCGTCGCATTTCAAAATCGTCCCCATTGGCTCTACGGGAATGTCACACCCTTGGCGCTGGTCCCAGAGAATCATGATGGGCTTGAAAAACGGAGGCAAGTGACCTGTGTACGCTGACTCAGTTGAGCGCCACAGGTGCCATTTGTTAAGTCACTGCACACTTTCGGCAAATTGTGATGCTAAAACGCTACGAAGCTGGCGGGAACCGACTGGTCGCAAGCGGCGCTGGCTGTGGTCAAACCAGGAAGTCGCCGCAGTTGCGGGAAGTGCAAAAGGCGTGTAAAGCCCCGACTCGATGGACACTTCCCCGGCGTACGTACGCCGCTGTAGGCGGTCTGGGCATGAGCGATGTGCGACGCACGAGCAGGCGCGTCCGTGGCGCAGGTATCTATACGTGTCAGATATCTGCGCCCGCGCTCGGGCGCACGTCGGAATCGGGGTGCGGTGCGGTTTGCAACACTCGGAGGACCGCGGGGCTCTCCGTGACTCTTATCCTCATACCTTCAAGTTCTTTCAGGTTCCCGCCTTGGCCTCCCCAACTACTTTTCTTCATGGCTTGAAATTCTTTCAGTCGGCTTGATAGAGGAATGGAGAAGCATGGCCCTCTTCGTCGCCCGGCGCGGCACTGGGCGCGCAGGCGTTCCGCGCGTATACGCCTAATAAGTGTCTATGAAGTCAGTGCTTAAGATGATCGAATCGGGGAAGTAAGCGCTAAAGGACTAAAGTAGCAGTGTAAATCCTTGTTTCGTAACAAGGAGTTGAAGTAAAAGAAAACATTCGACAGGTCAGGTTTAAATTCGTTCAACCCCGAGTTGAAAATCAAGCAAGTTTTAGTGCGTAAATCCACAGCAAATGATCAGCAATTAGCCACCACTGAGCACTGTTTCTCAAAAACTCACCTTTCCGTTCCGTCTTTTTCTGAAGCTTGGAAAAAAATCCACGTTGCCGCAAATAAATTCACACAGACAAAAAAAAAAAAACAAGGAGACAACGGACAGGCTCCAACTAAAATGCTAAACCAACTAGCCCAGCAACATGCCTTACTGAGCTATATTCCCTTCCTTCCTTGCTTGCTTGCTTGCTTGCTTGCTTGCTTGCTTGCTTGCTTGCTTGCTTGCTTTTCTCGATCAAGAATGTATGGGGAGGAGCTGGTCCCCGTTCCAAATCGTGGCCAGTGCTTTATGTATTGTGTAAATAGTGTGCAAAGCTCTCCCCTGTCCTTTCTTGCTATCGCTCCCCTCTATACTTCTCCTCGCTATCCTCTCCCTTTCCTTTTCAGCTCCGCCGGCTGCAGCTCGGGTGCTTAAGATATTAGACAGCTATTGCCGCGGCCGGAGTTACTTAGTGACCGGGGAAAACCAGGCTATGAAGGAACATGCTAGGATCGCAGCTTAGCGTATGCAATTGGTACCTTCGATAAACTTTCCAATATTAGCGCTTATTCTGTAGAGCCATCTTAATCTAGCTTTTGAGTCTACAAAAAAATCCTTCAGAACCTATACTTACGGGCGCTACCTCAAACATTCATGAAAGAGCTCGGTGCAACCAACGCAAGACAGCCGCCGTAGTTTCTAAGAAGGTTGCGATAAAAGTTGTGACTGGTGCACAGGAAGCAAGAGGAAAAACGATGAATCGAGGGAACACCACGAACAGAGCTCAGCGCTAAAGATAGCCTTGGAATCAACTGTCTGTGTTCGCTTCACATATAAGCAAAATTTCCCCGTCTCATAGATCGTAGAATAGATAGCGCTTTTCTAGTTGTGCTTGCATAGCACGACTTTTAAAAATATATAAAAATAAAAGAACAGTAACGCGCCCAAATTTCATGTTTCGCAATACGAGCGGTACGTAGAGCATCGCTAGCACCAAATGAAAACGAAACGTAGCCTCCGTGACTTTCATACGGGGTGTGCATTATTACGCCCAGCGGACCGAGATTGGTATTCAGCGGTGCGCTTCGAAATCGCGTCGGTTCGGGTTGGGACCACCGGGCTCGGGAATAATGGGCGCCTTCGATTAACTCCGAGGTTGACAAAGCACGCGGCACGGTTGGTGTGGCACATTCAGCTCCCTTTCGGCCGCGACTCTCGGCACCGTGCTGGCGATGAGCGCTACGTTTTTTGAGCCTAACGTTTTTCATTGCCTAAAATGTGTCTTTTACGGAGCACTTTGTGGGAGCCTGCGCTTTTCAGAAAAGAACGTAGACGTTAAAGCGTATGCAAGGCACAGCACTGCGAGTTTCGAAGATTTGTCGCTTTACGTCGAACGTCACGTTGTCGCGCATTCATTTCTTTAAGTGAGGACACATGCGGCACATGTACTACTGGGGACAAAAGTTTCGCCGGGACGCGAGTTCTTGGGAAAACGTTTATTGCACCTCCATCTAGTTACCCAGTCGCCTGATATTGCATGAAGGCATTAAAGGCCTAAATGCTCCTTCCTCTGGTAACAATATCAGGCGACTATGTTGCGAGGTGGAGCTACAATAAACATTTTGGCAAGAACTCGCGTCCCGGAAACTTTTGTCCCCGACAGTACAGCCTTTAGCAAATGTACAGGGCCCAAAGGCTTCACTTCTGGGCCATGCTGTGCAGCTCGTTATGCATCACCAGCATTACAAACCTCTTGAGGAAGATGGGACCGCTCGTCGTCGCCCTTCCGAAGGTCAGAACTTCCACCGATGCCACCAGAGCCTTGGAAGCAAACCCCGTGGACTCGTTACGTTTGACAAAGGCTGTTCGTTGGCGACAAAGATTGTGTAAAAGTTGTTCATTGCGTTGCTCGTGCCATAAGCGAAAATTTTACAAACAGGAGTGACTTCTAATGTCATGGGCTTACCCCCGGCGACTTGCGACCTTTATGGCAAAGAATTATGGCAAGCGGTAGAATGGCAAGCACGAACAGGTAAAAGAATAATGTAAGGCGTGTAACGCAGCCAGTTTGTTCTTGACAGGGCGTACATCTCAGTAGATCAAGGATAGATCCTTTTTTTTATCTTACATTTGGATGCTAGTAACGAGAAGCATACCGTTTCTTTAAGACAAGGAAACTATTAACAAAATACGCACACATAAATGGCACACACAGGAGACGAGGTTGAAGGTGCGAGCGCAATAACAAGCCATGCATCAACTCTAAACTCGCCCAGCGACAAGTACTTGGAAGCAAGCTAGTTTCAGAATATCATACTAAGTCACTCCTACTTCAGCGGGTTGGTTTTATTCGAGTCTTTTAAAGGCGCTAGCTCCAGGTTCCGCGTTTCAAAAACAACTTCCCCTTATTTTTTAAATTAAAATTTCAGTTCTGTTGTGAATGGCTGTATACAAGTCCTTCTTGTCTGAAATGATGCTATGCCAATAAAACGTGAACCATCGCCTCAAGGCGCACGTTCGTTAAGTACTGCACCAGGTTCTATGGTTTATGAGGTTTAAGGTCCCAAAGCGACTTAGGCTATGAGGGCTAGTGGAGGGCTCCGGATAATTTCGATCACCCGGGGTTCCTTAACGTGCACTGACATCTCACAGTACCGGGGCCTCTAGCATTTAACCTCCACAGAAATGCGACTGCCGCGGCCGGGATCGAACCCGTGTTTTTCGGGTCAGCAGCTGAGCACCATAACCAACGAGCCACCGCGGCGGCTCAAATATTGCACCAGGCTTAACCAGTACCGAAGAAGAAGATATATGCATCTTCGATACAATTTTTCGATACAGTTTGTGTATCGATATTAGGCGCCGTTTTCTAAAAATGAAAGTATGGGAGTATCGGTATCGAGAATACATATTTAGTGTATCGTGTATTTTAACAATACTCGATCCCCCCCCCCCCAAAAAAAAAAAAAAGATGAAATGTGCCGCTGATTTTGAGGCCGTTGTGAGTCAAATTTCTGCCGGCGGTGGACGCTCAGGTGGTAGCATACCGAGAAAAGGAATGGAGTGCAATTAGAAAGAGACGATGCCAACGTCACACTGGCCCGACCAGCTTTCTTTCTTAGTATACGTTCGTGGTTCGGCAGGTAAATGACTTTTACCCTGCGCTTCAGCACACTCGGTCACGGTCACAGAAGGGACGAGGAGACGGCTCTCCATTGTGGCAGATACAACGCCCCTTCATCCCTATTTAAGGTTGCGGTGGTTGCCAACAGAAACAGACGACTTTCGCTATCATGCTCAGGGTCTTGCAGAACTTTTTTTTTTACTTTGTCAGAACGATAAAGGTCACGCATAGGTCAGTGGGGTGGCCGGCGCCGCCAGCGCCAAATGCATCAGCTGGATCATTCCCTTCTTGCAGGTGCAGTTTTAAAAGGCGTGGGTGAACCAGGAGTTTCTTGACTATGACGCCGCGATCCTCGAGTCGACGTGGCTATATGCTTCGCTCTTGTTCGATGATAAAAGTCACCTTTAAAATGTACAACACGGTGACCTGCTCATCTGCTCCTGTAGTGAGGCTTTTTTCATTCGCTTTTCGCTTAGAGCGCGGCCGCGTCGTGGGGCTCTTTCGGACCGGCAGTTTCAGCAAAGGCTGTTACTTAATACCGTAAAGTAATAGTAACGTCTAAATAACAGAGATTAGCAAGATGCGTTCTGTCGAATAAAAGATGGTCAACCCTTTCATTTTTCGTTCTTCTTCCAGCTTTCAACTCGGAATTTTCAACTTCAAACATCTGCTAAACACAGTGCTGGTTAAAAAACTGTTCGCTTTTCCCAAGCGCAAGGAGCTTGCACCCTTTAGCACAGGGCAAAGGCAGAGACACCTCGGTAAATGCTGCAGTAATAGACGAAAAACATCAGCAAAAGCGACACGTTTATGATGCGTAGTCAAGTCCTCACAGAACGGTTCGCATCAAGAATAGAAGCTTAAAAAAAAAAAAGATGTTGCAAAGCTGCTTATGGAAGCGATAGTTTCAACATAATCATGGCTTCAGTCCATTGGTAAAGTTCTAACGAAACCAGCTGCTCTGACGGTGGAGCTTAAATAAATTGGAGCTCATAGAAATACGTGCGGCCGGATTCATTAAAACCCTTTAAAAACAATGCGCTAAATCGAATACACTAAATATTTGAGAAAAATGTGGGAAAATTTCATAGCTTAGTTAATCATATTACCAGCTATACTAATACTGGCGATTTCATTTATGTGTCGACGATACAGTATCGAGTATCCGCATTGAAAATTGCTTCGGTTATGTGTCTTGTATCGGTATCGGAAATTCAAGTTTTCAGGGTGAACTAAAGCGGCTCTTTGGGCTAGTTGGTCAGTGATCATGGTTAAAGAATGCAGCGCGAAAAGACAAGGACAAACGAAGAAGTGCACAGGACTGGCAGAAAGAAGTGCACAGGACTGGCGCTGTGCCAGTCCTGTGCACTTTTCGCGCTGCATTCTTTAACCATGATCAGGGTGTCTGTCTCGAAGATACTTGTGTAAAGTATTGTGCCTAGCCCTATGGAGCTTAAAAGCAAACAACTGCCCAAATGCGCGTTTTCGGAGAAGCGAAGTCCTGTGGCGTGCCGCCGCCAGTGTATACATTTCGATAAATGTTGGCTGTACCTGAAATCTTATTAGATTTCGGGGCCAGGTATGTGTAACTCCTGCCTAGCTGAACTGACCACAGCTCGGGGGCAAAGGCGTGCGCAACCACTGCTTGCAGGACCCCGCGTTTCGTCGCGGCTCCGCGCATCGAGTACTTGGGCGGCTGCCGACGCGGACGAAGTATGTTGTCGGTGCAGCTCCGCGCTTTTGCCAACAAGGTCATCGCCCCGGTCCCATTCCGCCAAATGCAACGTATAGCCGCCAGGCGGGAGACCCCGCCCCGTCAGCCGCGACGTCCGAATTCCCGAACCCGGCGTAATTGCGAAGACGCGCCAGACGCACCGGTGAAGGACGGAGATTGTAGCGGTCGCTGTTGGCCGCGCCGAAGCTATGTCAGTATATTGTCAGAGCTTTGAAACCACTACTGTGTCGGCGCACTTGCGTGATGTGCCCCTGCAGGTGCTGCACGGAGAGGCAGACGAAGGTTTCGTTCTGGCATGCCTCGAGAGGCTTGTGTGCCTCGCTACGGGCGCCGTGTCGAGACTTGTATGTTATTGAGTTACCCCGTAATTCTATGCGGGCTGCTAACTTCATGCCACCTGAATGTGCGCCGCTGCTCGCGAGCTACCGGGCCAAGCCGCGTCCTTGAGAAATAATTTGTGCTCGGAGGGCTTTATGTGGTTTGACCCAATTTCTTGGCTGCCAGTCGTCTCATGAGCGGCAGAAATATGCGGTATTACTTATGAGCGCAAAAAAACAAACAAATAAAAAGGAAACTGTAAAAAGATGCTTAGAGAAACAAATTACTTTTCGCGCTGAAAAAGGTTCATTTCTAGCTAATCGGAAGGTTTTGAATGAGTTGTCCTGCGCGTTGTGTTCGGAACACCGGCTTCGCAGCGGCCGGAATTAGCGGCGAAAAGTGGGAATTCGTTCCAAGAAGCGAACTCGAGGTGAGACGAGAGCAGGCAGCTCGGATGACACATGTCAGGCCCACTCCTAGCTCAAGTCGGACTGGCTCAAGTCCGCTGCGCCGTGAAAAGAGCGCATTGGAAACTGGGCAGTAGCGATCGAACAGCTATACGCTAAAAGTAGCCAACTCGGAAGCCGCTAGTAAAAAATGGAGAAAAATTTCTCTAATGCAATTTCGCTGACGGCAGCATGCTCGAGAGAAAGCGGGAGAGCTCGATAAGAGAGAGAGAGGGACGAGGCAGGAAGCTTTGGGCTTTTGCTCCGCTTTTTCCTTTCCCTTCTTTCCCATTACTTCGTAGGCGCTCGAGTCACGTTCCATGAAAGGGAATTTTCAGAACCCAATGCGGTCCACACAAGCGACGGCTTCAGTTCTTTTTTTTTTTTTGCTGTTTAATACCACGAAGTTGGGGCTTCGTTTAGCAGCTTGAAAACCTTCCGGTATTTCGATTTGCAGCCAGTGCTAAGCTCGTTTAGCTTAGCTTCTTGAAGGCATGACGCCTTGACCGTCGTGTTTTCCGTTATATATGTACTGGATACTTTTCGTAGGTGCCCATCGCGGTTGCCGAGTGCCTAAGAATTCCGTTGTTAAGCAGAAGTTGCCGGATTCGATCTTTTCCTCTGACGTCCAATTTCGAGTTGTGGCCGGCTGCGTTTTTATGGAGGAAAAACGCTAAGGCGCCCGTGTGCTGTGCGATGTCAGTGCACGTTAAAGATCCCCAGGTGGTCGAAATTATTCCGGAGCCCTCCACTACGGCACCCCTTTCTTCCTTTCTTCTTTCACTCCCTCCCTTATCCCTTCCCTTACGGCGCAGTTCAGGTGTCCAACGATATATGAGACAGATACTGCGCCATTTCCTTTCCCCCCAAAACCAATTATTAATTATTATTATATTAAGCCCTGCATACGTAATGTCTCAAAACTGCTAACTGTTCCATTCTTTGATCTGGGCCGCCGCGGTGGCTCAGTGCTTATGGCGTTCGGCTGCTGGCCCTAAAGACGCGGGTTCGACCCCAGCCGCGGCAGTCGAATTTCGATGGAGGAGAAATGCTAGAGGCCCGGGTACTGTTCGATGTCAGTAGACGTTAAAGAACCCAAAGTCGACGCTGAGGCAGCGATCGAATATCGAGCGTTAATGCACCTAACATAGGTCACCGGTTGGAATCCCTGCCGCAAGCCAGACTGTAACTTAACTAGTAAGTTTCTGCTAGTCGAAACGCTGAATCGTATGCACCAACCAGAACATACTGCGACAAACCGCTAGCCCACAAATTTTACACGAATGTCGGGACTAAGTGGCCTGACTTATATGTATATCTGATCGACATGGTTTAGTCTTGAGTTGTGGTCCTTGGGAATCAGGCTGCCGCCTGTTATTTTATTCCAGTGTGCAAGTACCTCGGTTACCATGGCAACCACTGGGTTACGATTTGCGTTAAAACGCATAACGCTGGGACCCGAAACGAGAGAAGTAGAGCTTAACGCTCTAAAAAGTACCGGTGGCGTTTTGCAAGCACGATAACAAGAAACGAGATATACGATAAACACAAGCACGAGGGTTCTGCTTGCGTCTCCTTTCGAGTGGAATAACCGTGCGGTGGTAACGCTTGTGAAGGCGCACGTGCGATATTAAGCGGCACAAGCAAACCGTAATGAATTTTTTTTGTTACAGTAGAAAGCCCTCATGGACAGATTGCAGGAATTCTACAACAATGCGAAATAAAGGAACGCCCCTCGGTTTGCCTGACGTGGCTTATGCTGACTTAGGAGCGCTCGTTTGTACTGTCGTGTCAGTTTTCATCGCGTTTCCGGTTGATGTCATCGTAGCTACACGCCGCCACCAGGTTATCGCTCTTGAGTTCCAGGTTACCTTGTCCTTGACTATAAGATATAATGAGGCGGCAAAGGGCATTATAACGGGATCTTTTTCCCTTGCATTGTAACCCTGAACGTTACAGCGAAAGAAGATACCGTGGCTTTGCCTGTAGAAAGGGTTGCGTCTACCAGCAGCGAACGCAAACCTGAGGCTGTGCCGTATACGATCACCAAACGCCCCACAACCTGAAGAGCACGGCAAACACGAACGATATCTCTGCGTTTATCTTCACTGTGCGTAGGCTGACCGGTCTGTAAGCTCGCAAAAAAAAACAATAAATAAAAGAGAAAACTCGTGGCCAGAAGGAGTGTAACCCGCCGTATGTAGCATGCGCAACGGCAGTGGTGCTTCATGTAGCGTTATCGAGAAGGGGAACCTACGCAGGTCAGCCTTGACGCTGCACCAATAACCGGGCACAAGAGCACGAGGCTTCAGAAGACAACGTGCATCGCCTGCACGTATACGAGCAGCGCGTCATCAAGAGGTAAAAATGCTAGCTTAGAGCGCTAACGCTGTGCACGACGCAGCACCTTTTACGAACATACCGCGACGACAGAAGAGCCGCGGTTAGCATTAGTGACACCTCTATGGCAAAGTTTATCACATTTATCACTGGGGACTGCGAATGCAGTGAATGTGAGCATCTTTGTGTACATTTGCGTCGCTTCTTCTGAGAAATAAATCAGTGCGTTTCTTTCTTCTACCGCTCGTGCTTATCTGAAAAATTCAAGCCATTATTCTTTCATTAATTATCAGCTATATCTCCGTAGTGGTGGCGTGTCAATGCAGATACTACTTGTATAGCACTTGCTCTACCCAGCTTTTCGTTTCTTTGAAAAAAAATTTTCAGCGAGCACAAGACGCTCAAAGCAGCTTATTTTACCACGGGCAAGGTAAGTTCTCCATTTCGCAATATATCAGCTGTTAAAGAGGGCAAACTTTCTTATAGCATGCATAATTTTCCGTACATTTCAACTGACCTAGGAGTACCTCTTTTTTTTTTTTTTTGGGGGGGGGGGGGCATGGGGGTGAATTCATTAACAATATTATTTATTTAATAAGTCCATACCGCAGGCTGCAAAATGGTCCAAATACGACAGGCACATTTTAGTAAGAGTCCAAAATACGACAGGACGTGACAAAAGGGAACAGTGCAAGCACAGGACGAAGGGTAGAAGAATGACACAGGCGGTTCTGTCATGTTACATCAACTAGCCCGCAACAGCGGCCTAGTGTACACAAATATAGAATAGAATAAAAAAAACGGATCTGAGAGAAAATAATTGACCCGCGCGGTGGCTCAATGGCTAGGGCGCTCGGCTACTGATCCGGAGTACCCGGGTTCGAACTCGGCCGCGTTTCGATGGAGGAGCAACGCAAAGGCGCCCGTGCGCTGTGCGATGTCAGTGCTCGTTAAAAATCCCCAGGTGGTCGAAATTATCCCGGAGCCCTCCACTACGGCATCTCTTTCTTCCTTTCTTCTCTTTGTCCCTCCTTTATTCCTTCCCTTACGGCGCGGTTCAGGTGCCCGCCGATACGTGAGACAGATACTGCGGCATTTCCTTTCCTCAACAACCAATTTAATTTCAGAGAAAAAGAATTGCTAAACGCCACTCAAAGTACGACAAAGCTGTAAGGTGGTTCCAATCCGGTATCGCGCACTGAAAAACAAAAACAAATTTAAAGCAGCCAATATTCGAGCAGTATGTAGTTAGTGAGTGCCTGCGGTGAGCTCTCATATGTCGGGCGGATAAAGGGGATAGGTACACTGTGGGGTCTAACGCGAACTTACGATTAAGCAGTGATACAGAAGAATTAAAGGCGACATTTACTTCGTCACACTTGAAATGATTTAGTGCTGCTAGTCGCCACGAGCGCATTAGGTGAATAGAAAATTTGCATAAATAAATCTAATCAATAGCACTTCTACGAGTCCAGCAGGTGTACCACGCGGCATTAGGGATCAACTCCAGTACCTTCCGCGTACGAGGCGGAGGCGCTAACCACTCGGCCACCGCTACCATCGAACTATTTTAAAACGACCTCTCAGGTTTCATCTGCAGCCTGGCTTATTTGATTGAAAGGTCGCATTAACTGTTGCAAAGCAGTTAAATGTCAGGTACACAATGTGCGGCTATCGGAACCATCTCAAGTTCTATACATAGGACGCAAAACACTCGACAATAATCCCGATGCTGCACAAAAAGCCGGTGAATAATATGAAGTGACACCATTTAGTAACAGATGTGCACATACGCAAGGCGCAGGACGTCAATGTCTTTATTGTAACAGCCCAGAACTCTCGCATAAAACATTTATGCTTGAGGTTCTCTTACATGATTGATTTATTGTTTCTGGCTTACGATGTCCTATTATTAAGCAAGGGGTAGAAGGAAAAAAAATTGGCTTGGGTTCAACCCGGCTGAACATATAGGTTACAGCGCGGACGCTCGATTAAGCATGGTCAGACACGGTTTGCTGTGGTTTAACGTTTCCTCGCTCTATCCTTCGCCAACGCGCCCTGCCGACGTTTTTGATCATCAGAATCATCAGATTAAATCAGCTGTCTATGATATACAGCCGAAGCACCAGTTCCAGCACGCGACTCCTCTATGGCTATTTGCGAACGTCAGCAACACTTCCCGCTTTTATTATATAATCAAATGAACGGTGAGTCACGTGGTTCAGTGCAACTGCGAGGTGAGCGTTGAATTGCGTTGATCAACGCAGTTGCGAAGGCGAGCGAACACCTCAGCCTCCGCGCGGCGTAGCTGCTCCGAAGCGCGGCGAGTCGCATGGTATGACGTCACAGCCACACCCCCGCTCCCCTGCTTGAAGGTCACTCTTCGGAGCGACGTGACCTTGCGGTTTTGCATGGAAGGAGCAGAACTTCCACTCTAAAAATAGCCAAAAAATGTATTCATACTCGGCACATTTATAAATTCGGCATCGACGATATAGTTTCCTTATCTTGTGAGCAGGTTATAAAATATCCCTTTTCTTTGAACGCGATCGCGTTAAGGAGCTCGTGTCGCAGAAAAGCGGGTGTCGTCGGCGTCGGCTACGAGCGAAAAGTCTCTCCTCCTCCCCGTGAGCTGAAAATCCCTCCCCCTCCCGGTGAGCGAAAAATCCCTCCTCCTCCTCCTCCTCCTCCTCGCAATGTACCTCACTGCCCCAACAAAACTGAAAAAGGAAATGGCGCAGTAATTGTCTCACGTATATAGGTGCACACCCGAACCGGTTTTGAGGAAAGGAAATGGCGTAGTAACTGTCTCGCATATATCGGTGGACACCCGAACCGCGCCGTAAGAGGCTTGACCTCTGGCTCATTTCAAGGCCAAAATAAGCGTCTCCCTCTCGCCTCGTTCGGGCGCAGTGGGGCCGTGCGGGCACGCAGGAATCACGCGGTGAGCGGCGAACAACGCAGCCCACATCCAAAGCGCGTTCACCACGAAGCTTGAGGCTTGTTGCGATTTCTGTCGGTGCGGAAGCTACGCTGGCGTTCATGGCATCTGGTTTGCCGAGAACGATGTGCCGACGAACTACGACTGCAACCTGAGTCCCGCGCGTTTCGGCAAGGCGCCTGGCAGCGCTTCTACATGGTATGCCGCTCCGCGCGTCCGTTTCACCGTACGTAGCAGAGCGATTTGTCTAACGGGCAAGGCGTCGCGCCGAGCGTGCGATGGCGTTCCGTGGACTCCCTGGCAGTGCTACAACACGCTGTCGCCTTCCACTCTTAAAGGCGAAGCTTAAGCGTCCTCCAATTTTTTTTTTTGGCAGTCCAGAATTACAAGTCCTCTTTGCGCCTGGGCAGCTCTCAATTCCTCAGTCTACATGCACGAATACTAAAAGGCATAAACAGGCAGTGAGCTTGTAGCTTTAGTATGTTGTGGAAAGCTGCGGCCTCTTCACGAATCGCTTTGCACACGCGTCTGAGCGTACGGAAAAATTACGAATATTGAAGCTCGCGATACAAGCTGATAGTTTCGCCGTTATAGTGTTGGTGAATTATCAGTAAAACGACGAAGGTCGGCAACTACAAGGATACGAATGAAAAGCTAGCCCTGTCAGTCTTAGCACGCGAATACCAGCTTTGCTGCGAGCTTCGATTTGAAGGGCATCGACAACCCGCATGCTCATTTGCCTCGTTTCGAAGTCACCATTCCAGAACACCCAATTGGGCCTAGAGGTTAACGACCTCTATCTGCTCCGAGGGATGCAAGTAGTGAAACAGAGGCGACGCTGAATAGTTCTACGCGGGAGCTCAAATTTCACTCCAGAGTTAAAGGAAGCTTCGCTCGCAGCGCATGCGGGGCGAGCTTGAAGGCGGCGTTGTAATTTATGGCCGGGTCGGTGACCGAGTTGTCGGTGTCTGTGCCAGCTGCGTTGCATGTTTCGGCGCGTTATTCCGCATCGCATCACACGGGTGCGCGGGAGCCCACCCACGCAGGCAGCCTTGGCTGGCCTGGCCTGCCCGTGAGAGCGCGAGGTGCAAGGCGTTACAAAATTTGGCTCTTTGATTCTCCTTGCATAGTCGGCAGTCAAGCGTCACTGTGCTTCCAGAACTGCAGTTGGCTGCAAGCTTAGGCACCTAGCATTAATTCTTTTTTGGTGTGTGTGAGAGTGCGTGTGTGTGGGTGTGCGTTAAATGTTGCTCTTTGTTGGTTATCAAGCCCTCCGCTCTTTGCTTGCCCGCACCTAGTGCTTCCGTGACTTTCTTTCCTTTTTTGGAGCAGTTTGCGAGAATAGCGTAATCAACAAAGAGAAGCCAGAATACCAAAATAGTTAAGACGAAAAATGAGCCGCCGCGTTGGCCGAGCGGTTATGGCGCTCGGCTGCTGGCCCGAAAGACGCGGGTCCGATCCCGGCCGCGGCGGTCGAATTTCGATGGAGGCGAAATACTATAGGCCCGTGTACTGTGCGATGTCAGTGCACGTTAAAGAACCCCAGGTGGTCGAAATTCCCGGAGCCCTTCACTACGGTGTCTCTCATAACCGGAGTCGCTTTGGGACGTTAAACCCCCATAAACTAAACTAAACTAAACGAAAAATGTTCCACTAAACTCAAACTTAAGTATCAAATAAGCGCTGTTGTTTTACTTGCACGCACCTACCACGGTGATGCGGTGGTTACGGCGTTCGAGAGAAGAAAAAAAATTGGCGGTGGTTTAGCTCTGATTCAACCTGGAGTGACGCGATAGCTACAGCTAGGAGAGTGGAACTCGCTCAGTCGAATTGCAAAGTAAGTCCTTCGCCGCTGCGTTTCGCTGGCGTTCCTTCTTCATCTTCGTTCTGGACGTGGATTCACTCTCTCCCCCTATCCATTCCTCCACCACTCGGTTTCGGCGGCGCGGCGCGCCGCCGGCAGCTGCCACGGTGGCCACGGCGCCGCCACGCTGAAGGCTCGAAATGCGAGCGTAATGTAGGCGCGCGGAGCGCACATCAGCTGCGGGCTATGACGTCACTCCGCGCATGCGCACAGCTGGCGGAGCGGTGGTGCCACGGCTCAGCGCGCCGCCACGCTGACCTCGCGAAGTGGCTGGCGTAGTGTAGCAGTGGTGGTGTGAACTTTTATTGCCAACGATGCAACTGGTGGGGCGAAGCCCCCTACATGGCACTTGGATGCTCCCTCACTGTTAGGAGGCACCCCTACAATGCGAAGGATAGCCATTGGAGAGCAATCCTGCTGAGAGCGCTCGAGATGAGCCGGCGCTGGTCTTGAGGAGTTTTGGTGAGAAGAGTCTCCCAGTAAGACTCCGCCACGGTCGGTTATGGGAAATGAGAGAAGGGGAGGGGGGAGCATGTGAGCAGGGTGTGTAGAAAGTCTCCTGGTTTTCCGAAAAGTTTGCATGACGAGGGGAATTGGTCTGGGTATCGGGCATGTAGTAGTATGGGATATGAAGCAGTCCGAGTTTGTAGTCGTCGCCAGTGTGCAGCCTGCGCTATGGTGAGGGATGGGGCTGGGGGTGCATACTCCCTTCGTTGTTCCCGGTAGTGAGAGAATATCACGGAAGGAGAGCAGGCGCTCCTCGGCCCGTACAAGGGGCTCGACTCCCGCCCGGAATGTGATACATCAGGCTAAGGAATGAGCCTCCTCGTTACCAGGGAGGCCGGCATGTGCTGGCGTCCAGATGAGGGTTATGGGGCATCGGGGCTGCCAGTAGCGTTGTAAACGAGCAGCAGTTCGGGATATGTAGCCACTGGCATAGTTGAGAATGGCATATTTAGAGTCAAAGATAGTTTTTGTGGCAGATGTAGAAATGATAGTAAGCGTGATGGCTGCCTCTTCTGCCTCTGTGGTAGAATTGGTGACAATTGAGCTGGAGGTCAGAAGCTTTACTTGATTGCCGGCTACCGCCAGGGCCATACGGGAGCCTTACGTGTACTCCGCTGCGTCCACGTAGATCACCTAATGGTCATCGCCATACTGCTTGTGGAGGGTCCGAGCCCTTGCTACTCTGTGGTCCCTGTCTCATCCAGGGTGCATATTCTTGGGGACGGGGTGCACGTTGAGGTTAGAGCGGAGGATAGGAGAAAGGGGGACCCCCTCGGTAGAGTGTGTAGTTGGGGTGAGGTTTAATTGGGATAATAAAGTGCAGCCAGCCTCTTAGTTGGGTAGACGGGATATTTGTGCCGTAAAGGTAGCTTGTGTGAGTTACTCAAAGGTGTGGACACCGAGTTTGAAGAGTTGGTCGTTTGATGTGCTGGGGGGAAGACGTAGAGCCGTTTTCGTGCAACTTCGCAGGGGCGCATTTACACGGTGTCTCTCCTTCTGTTTGAGGGGTAGGTATGGAAGGGCATATGTGGTGCGGCTCATGACGTAAGCCTCGGTGAGGCGAGTCGTGTGTCGCTCGCGGAGGCCAGCCCGGTGGTTCGCTATGCGGCGAATCAGTCGGGTGGTCTGTTGACCATGTGTTTGGAGTGTTTTTGTGTCTTCTCTGTGCGCGGCTAGGGAGTGAAGAACAAGCCCAAGCACACGGATTTTGTCTACTAGTGGGATGGGGTGGGCACCAAGGGTGAAGGAGATGGGTGTATTGAGTGAATTGTGTTGTTTGGGCCGATAGAGACAGAGCTCTGATTTTGAAGGGGAGCACGTCAGGCCACGCTCCTGTTCATATGTGTTGATGGGGGTTAGGACCAATTGTAGGTGTTCTTCTATTTTGACATGACTTCCGCGGTTTGCTCAGACTGTTATGTCGTCAGCGTAGAGGCTAAAATGGATGTTAGGGATTTGAGCTAACTGTCGGGGTAGGTGAAGGAGTGTTGCGTTCAAGAGAATAGGGGAGAGGACGGCTTCCAGGGGCGCACCTCATGCTCCCTGTGTGACACCTGGGAAGCGGTGGTCGCCGAAAGTAAGTTTGGCTGCGCGGTGGCTGAGGAAGTCTCGGATGTAGTTATACATCCTGGTGCCGACTCCCAGAGTCGTAAGGTTTTGGAGGATAGCTGAGAGTGCAACGTTATCAAAGGCCTTTGTGAGGTCCACCCATAAAATAGCTTTGGTGCCAGAGGTTTGCGAGTAGAGAATGTGACGTTTTAGCTGTAGGAAAACGTTCTGTGTCGAAAGCCCAGGACGAAATCCAAACATGCTAGTGTGCATGAGATTGTTGCCTTCTAGGTATTGCCAAAGCCTTGTCTGGAGTCCATGCTCCATGAGTTTGCCAACAGAAGATGTGAGGGAGATGAGTCTGAGGTTAGAGGTGAGCAGAGGTGAGAGAGGGCGCTCGATTATTAAGGTTAAGCCTGGATATCTCGAAGCGAAAAGGTTCGGTGATGCTTATGGTTTAGCTTATGGTTATTCGTTATGATTTAGCCTATGGTTATGCTTACGGTTTAGCTTATGGTTATGCTTTATGATTTAGCCTATGGATATGCTTACGGTTTAACTTATGGATATGCTTATGGTTTAACTTATGGATATGCTTACGGTTTAGCTTATGGTTATGCTTTATTATTGAGCCTATGGTTATGCTTACGGTTTAACTTATGGATATGCTTTGGTTAGCTTATGTTTATGCTATACGTCTGCCTTGTGTAGTTATGCAAATTGCTTATCAATGATATACACCATAAGTTATGCCGGATTATTAAACTTCTTTATTCATCATTGTTGGGCACATTGTCTTGCGATTTCTTTACACCCATAAACACAGCTCGATGATCAGAGTAGTAGCAAGCGGTGGTTGTTTCACTAGCTCGTTTGGCTCTGGCCTTTTCATTCTTCCTTCGCAACTGCTCAGCAATTCCCGAACTTTCACCATCTTGGCTACTCTCAGCTCATGGCCGAACGTCGCTGTTCAGCTTCCTTTTCACGCCGTTTAGCGAGACGTGTCTGCGGAACTTCTGGCGTTTCAGACTCGGCTTTGCTGCGTCGTTTAGCGAGACGTTCTTCTTGTTGTTCGGGTGTCTCGGACGCTCGTCGAGCTTTCAGCCTTTCATTTCTTCGCTCCTTTTCAGCCAACTCCCGTGGTAGCATTTCTATATCGGTAGTATCACTCTCTTCTCCTTCCATGTTGAATGCGCACGCCTATTCTCTGGCAAGCGGTTATATAGTCGGCCTCCGCGATAAACACGCGCTTGCGGCGAACGTCAAACGATGACGCATAGCGCGCGGCAGTGGCCAGTCACGCGCGGCAGCGGCAAAAGGTCAGGCGACGGAGTCAGCGGTGGCCACCTGCGCCGTGCGTGACGTCACTCGTGCTCCGACATGCGCCGGCTCGCGCGAAGCGCGGTGTTGACTAGCGTAGTGAAGCTTTTCGCTTCAAAAGCACCTACGGCCAGGCCTTCGCAGACGCATCTGTGCACGTTTCGGCAACCTCTAAGTAGGGTTGTCCACTGCGGTGAAGTCATACCTCCCGTTTTCAGATGACTTTTAACGTCATGAAAGCATAGAATTGCGTAGATAGGATCTGCTGAGTCGCGTTGGCATCTACCATAGGACCACTCGCGGCCCGCGTATATACTACCGGACTCGAAGCCGTATCGTAGTTCACGGTAGCAATCTCTATTGCTTGGTGGTGTGTGGGCTGATTTTTTTAAAGCGAAAGCTTTACTGGCCGCGAACTTCCAATTTCGCCGTTGCGGTGCTCCGAGGAGGCACATGACGTCGCAACGCGCGCCTCGCCGCGGAGCCGAACCGGTTTGGCCGGGCCGGCGGCGGCTGGAGCACTCGGCGCGAAACAGAGACGTGCTCCAAGTCTCCGCCAGTGCGGTCAGAGTGCGCCGAAGCCGCCAAATGCGTCGGCGGTCAAGCGCAGTTGGAGTATAGAGGGTCTCGCTTTGGCCGACGTGATGTCGCCCTGCAGCGCGTGCGCGCGCGTTACGCCGGAGTATAAACGCGACTTAACAGAGCCTTCGTTTACCAGCGTATTCATTGGCGGCATCCATGGGAGCCACTGAAACCGCCCGCACACTCACTGAATAAAAAAAAAACCTGTGCCGTATCTCGCAGTCGAACCAGGGCCTTTGGCGTTTGACGCGGGGACGCTGCCACTCCGCCACGACGGCTCAAGCTTTAACCATTATTAAAAGCGCATCTAGTGAATGCACTCTTCCGATGCAGAAGTCTCCTCCCTTTCACCACGTATATCCTGGCCTAACAGAGCTAGGCCATTAGCAATTTTTTTACATTACACGCTTTGTCTGCACGGGTTTATCTTATAACTCTGCTGACGCGTTCGAACAGCCGTAAACATAAAAATTACGCAGGGCACTTAATACTACTTATCTGTATTGAACGTGAACCATTTATTTTATTTACTTTCTCTTATTTATTTATTTTTATCTTCGAGTGCGAAAGCACTTCTTGGCTCACTGCCCGGGTTTCAGTTTTGTCCTCCTGCGTGATGGTGGTGGTGGTGAAAAGTATTTACTTGGCTATATTTACTAAGAGGTGCTCGGGGAAAGGCCCCTAGTGGGTCTCGCCCCTTACAATACAAGGCGGAGTCCCTCATTCCGGGATTCCGTTGATCCTGACCGCTGCGTAGGTCCGCCGAACCAAGGCCTGTTGGACCGATAGTTCCTGGCAGCCGAGCAGGGCCGCCTTCCAGTCCTATCGGGGTAGGGGAAAGGGTGATGGGGGGAAGGACAGGCAACCCTTTAGCGCAAATTGCACACCCTCTCCCCTCTCCTTTCACACTTTCTCACTATCACCCTCGTTTCGTCAATTCATCCTGTGTACTCACCCGCCGCGGTGGCTCAGTGGTTAGGGCGCTCGACTACTGATCCGGAGTTCCCGGGTTCGAACCCGACCGCGGCGGCTGCGTTTTTATGGAGGAAAAACGCTGAGGCGCCCGTGTGCTGTGCGATGTCAGTGCACGTTAAAGATCCCCAGGTGGTCGAAATTATTCCGGAGCCCTTCACTACGGCACCTCTTCTTCCTTTCGTCTTTCACTCCCTCCTTTATCCCTTCCCGTACGGCGCGGTTCAGGTGTCCAACGATATATGAGACAGATACTGCGCAATTTCCTTTCCCCCAAAACCAATTTTATTATCCTGTGCACTCTGTCGCGAACCTCTCCTTTCTGCTCTCCATCTCCTTTCACATTCCCCGGCGGATCCTTCCCCGCGAGGCCTAGAGCACTGATAAACTTGGGAGAACTGGGAGATTCTGCTGCGCTCCGATGACCCGGTCGCGGAAACCATGGCTACCGACCGGGCTGCCAGTGTCGTGGACCGAAGGAGCATAAACGCCTGAGTGCAGTGGGGTCGTGTGGGGGACCCATGGGCCTGAGCGCCCCGAAGTCACAGGTGGTCGAAATTACCAGAGCCCTTTACTACGGCGTCCCTCATACCCTGCGTCGCTTTGGGAATTTAGACACCGATAAACCAAACCAAACCTTCATTCTATTAAAGTTTTGCTGTTTCTGTCTGCCAGATATGATAACGAAGTTTGTATAATGATGACTCCGTTTGCCGCCTGCGTTCAGGAGACACGAAATTCAGGAGTAACACACCCATGGACTAGTGAAATGGAAGAGCCTTAGCGAAAGCGCGGCAACACGTCTATATCGCCCCTGTTGTTGGTGTTGCGACTAAAGGAAGAATGAACAGGAAAGTGGACGGGCCTGTCCACTGGCTCAAGCTGAGCCACAATCGCTGCCATGTGCAGATAGAGGAGAGTTGAAGGAGATGTGAGAGGAGAGATCCAAAGAACAAGACGCGCGTCGCAACAACCGCGTCATCCGAAAGGACGACGACGATTTAGCAACAAATACACTCAGTGGCGAGGAGCCCACGCAACATTGGTGAGAGCTCCTATATCCCAGCCCTGTACGGCCAGGAAGCCACCCTCCCCTCGTTAAATCGCCCTTATGCGCTGCCAGCAGTTTCTCAGAGACAACACGTGTGCCTGTGCCTCTCATCACGTCGCGCCCTTAACATTTCGCCGCTAACGGATAGCGCTAAGACAGGCACATGGTGGCACTGACCCAAGATCGCGTTGCGGCTGTCGTTTTGTTTGCAGAAATGGGGGCACATAAATAAGTATTGATGACGGCGCATTTACGACGCAAGCCGGGGAACATAGGCTGTTTAAGCCCTGGGCGGACACGAAAGATGTTTACGAGGAAAGTCAAGGTGCTGTGTCTGGCAGTAGGTGAACGCCAACACCACGTATTCAGAGAAGGAATTAAGGAAGGGGTGAATGAAGGAAACTTGGTGAAGATGAAACGAAAGGGGAATTTGTTGCCACTAACGGTTGGCACCTCAACCAAGGAAGCCAAAGCAGGAAGACAGAAAAAGGGTCCGGAATGCAGGGCTTCGGAACAATTACTGACGCGGGGGAAGGAGTTGGGGGGGGGGGGGAGGTCTGCGGAAGCACTTTTTTTTCGGCTCTACACCAAGCCCTTTGTTAGTCTTTGGCAGCGTTGCCTGCTATCTATGATCCGGAATATAGTAACTGTGACACTTCTGGGTGGACACCTGAACCGCACCCTGAGAGGTGTCAAAGAGGGAGCGAAAGATGCAACACCGCATAGAACACGGGCGCCTTTGCGCTCCGCCTCCATCAAAACGCGGCCGCCGCGGCCAGTTTTCGAACTCGGGAACTCTGGCACAGGCCCCGCCGCGGTGGCTCAGTGGTTAGGGCGCTCGACTACTGATCCGGAGTTCCCGGGTTCGAACCCGACCGCGGCGGCTGCGTTTTTATGGAGGAAAAACGCTAAGGCGCCCGTGTGCTGTGCGATGTCAGTGCACGTTAAAGATCCCCAGGTGGTCGAAATTATTCCGGAGCCCTCCACTACGGCACCTCCTTCCTCGTTTCCTCTTTCACTCCCTCCCTTATCCCTTCCCGTACGGCGCAGTTCAGGTGTCCAACGATATATGAGGCAGATACTGCGCCATTTCCTTTCCCCCCAAAACCAATTATTAACTCTGGCACAGCAGCCGGGCGCCCTCACAATTGAGCCACCGCAGCGGGTCTCAGCCGGGACACCTACACCGCTTTGTGATAAAAAAATGGCTGTGGTTTAGCTCTGGTTAAACCTGGAGTGACGCGATAGCTACAGCTAACCGAGTGGAACTCGCTCAGTCGAATTGCAAAGTCAGTCTTTTACCGCTGCGTTTCGCTTGGCGTTCCAGCTTCATCTTCGTCCCTGGACGTGGATTCACTCTCTCCCCCTCTCCACTCCTCCTCCACTCATTTTCGCTGGCGCTTCGCGCCGCCAGCAGCTGCTCTGCACCACGCGATCAACCACGTGACCAGCCACGGCGCCGCCACACTGAAGGCTCGAAATGCTAGCGTAATGTAGGCGCGCGGCGCGCACACAAACTGCGTGCTATGACGTCATTCCGCGCATGCGCACAACTGATGAGGCGGGCGGCGCGCGCACCAGCTGCGGGCTATGACGGCACTCCGCGGATGTGCACAGCTGGCGGAGCGGTGGTGCCACGGCTCAGCGCGCAGCCACGCTGACCTCGCGAAGTGGCTGGCGTAGTGTAGCTGTCGCTAGAAAATTGGTTTTTGGGGAAAGTAAATGGCGCAGTATCTGCCTCACATATCGGTGGATACCTGAACTGCGCCGTAACGGAAGGGATAAAGGAGGGAATGAAAGAAGAAAGGAAGAAAGAGGCGCCGTAGTGGAGGGCTCCGGAATAATTTCGACCACCTGGGGATATTTAACGTGCACTGACATCGCACATCACACGGGTGCCTTAGCGTTTCGCCTCCATCGAAACGCAGCGTTCGAGAGGTGAGCGCGTGCTCAGGAGTATGAACCCGGCTGCTACGGCGGCCGTCCTCTGATACACTGGAAATAAAAAAAAACACCCTGTGTACTGAGACTTCATGCACATTAAAAACTCCAGGCGGTGGCCGAAATCGGTACGAAGTCCTCCGCTATGTGGCATGCCTCACAGCAAACAGTGTTGCTTCCCTACATACAAGGGCCCACACAAGAAAGACGGAAGCCATGAGAAGTTTGATTTTGTGGCAGTATAGGCATGTATCCACTAACTACAGAGTTATGTCCTACAATTACATGCGTGGCGTGTGCTGTTATCGCCTTAATGTGAGGCTGTGCCTCCGGGTTGCGAGATAATTAAGGTTTTTTGAGTCTTCTGTGTTCCGAAAACTTGTGTGGGCACCTGCACGCAAACGCATATTAATCATTTTCTCGCACGCTCATATAGTGGCAGCAGTCAAGGTTGAACCGTATTGTCGGATACACTCGAAGGTAGGTAACTTGATCGGGCAGTGCTGCAGAAGATTACGTACACATTGCTTGCGAAGAACATTAAGAGCCAAGGAGGAATTAACTGTCACGTGCAACGAATAAAGTCACGTGAAATGAAACACTAAAGTAGCACTATCAAACTACTGCTATTAAAAAGTATAACTAGTGAGAAAGCATTGATTAGATGTTTAATATAATTAGGAGGAAGACAAAATTCATTCACCGCACAGTTGTGGTACATTAAATTTTTTTTCCCGAAAAAGAGAAGTAGGTCTCACCGCTTTGCGCCAACTTTGATGTGTGCTGCGCAAGGGAAGTTTAAGCCAATTTCTTCCATAGGATCACAGATCATGGCGGCGGTCTGCCGGCGAGCCCATTATTGTCAAGCACGACACAATTATTTGCTGTCTTTTGGTTCCTTACTTTAACGCTATCGGAAAGAAGCCGTAAGATTACATTATTTCAGCTTCGCATGAATGACTTTAATGCAATCATTACGGTGTCTCATGTCTGATGAGCATAGCGTTGTTAATCGCAACTGTGACTACAGCACGAAAAGTGCATTCCAGCTGTGACACCTGAAAAATCGAACGTACGCAACTTCCGAGACCCATTTTTAAGGTTGCATTGCTCAAAGCATAGTATAGTAAAGTATACCTGTTGCTTTCGTGAACTTGAGAACAACATAGTCGCGTGCTTTCTAATAGCAAAGCGAGAGCCCAGTGTTGCCACTGTGATCTGGCACAATGCTCGTAACATCTAAAAATAGGAAGTGATCACTTATTAAGCGAGCGGAACGATTTTGTCCGGCAGCACCTTTTCGGCTACGGCCGAGACGCTAACATTCGCCGTAACGATGCGAGCAGCCTACTCCAACTATCACCACCACACGGAAAGCTGAGATGAAGTTCGGCCGCAACCACTCGTGCGCTGCTGTTTCGAAATACCTAAAATGCAACGTCCAGGCAGCAAGCAGCGACCTCTGCTATTCCTCAATTTTGCCCCGCTTTCCGCAGTTCACGAATAGGGAATTAAACTTTGCCCATACGTAACACGTATGCTGGCGTTATATTTTCACTATGCGTGTTCACCGCTAGTACCTGGGCTCCTATTTAGGGGTACAGCTTTTGTTGTTACAACTAGCGCATTCCTACCTAAAGAGAGATAGCAAGACAGAAGGAAAGAAAGAAGGAAAGAGTTTTGAAATATTAAAAATACAAGTGGTTATTTCCGCAAAGGTTTATACTAAGCACGTGCGCTTAGTATAAACGACATAGAAATAGAGGGCGTTAGGAGCTCTGTACGAGTGAGCTGTCTCGCGGTTGTACAGGCTGCCGACCAGGAAGTACGCTGCCTGATTACATTCAGCAGCATCCGACAATGACGCTGGAGCCCACACCGCAGCTAAGGAGGAGACTCAGGTTGTCGCATGGTTATGCTCTTGAGAAAAACAGACACAAAATGCAAAGCGAGTTTCCGACTGCCTCAAAGAAAGCCGCAAATGACCATTACCAAAGATTAATCTTCCTAACACAGGAAGACATCGGTGTTTCTAATAACGTATTCACACGCCGGAGAAGGATTATAGCTCTGACTCATAGGCACCCCTTAATCAAAGCAAAAAGATAAACGTTTCTTTGGGTCAATAACTGAGTAATCATGATCGCACACATGAAGGATAATTTTGTCTACCTTAATGCTGATGCGAGTGATCGCACTCTTTTTTTCCCTGAACACTTTCAGCCCTCTTGTAGAGCTTTTTCTGCGATTGTCTCATTTTTGCTCTGCTAAGCGCGAACCGTTTCATGTGTCATCAAACATAAGCGCGGGTGAATGAAAGGTCACCTCTGGAGAAACAGGTTTACTTGACATTCACAACCAATGTAAACTTTCCGACAGCGACTAGCAAATGTTAAATTTCGTGAAATGGAGGCAATTTTATCTGCTCACAAGATGGAGTTTTCAAAAGAAGGAACTATGCAGCGGATAAGAAAAGAATACTGTGAGTTATAAGTACTGAACTGATGAGTTCGAAATTTGTGAGCCACTCGACAGGTAACAGTGATGAAATTTTTTGTTTATTTGACGAGGTATATCTTACAAGGAAAGAGATGGCTCTCCAGCACTCGGCGCACGAAATCATTGCCCGTTTTTCATGGCAGAGTCGGGGCGAGAGCGAACGCGCAAAGCATAGTTGGCGCCTCGACAAACTTTCTCGCAGGTTTCGTTGGTTCGATTGATTGATTTTTACGCGCCAAAAAAACACGATGGGCTTTGAGCTAGGATTTCTCTCGGCCTCCCGAAGTTCTTTAAAATACACAGAAATCGCGAAAGTTGACGGATTCTTCCGTTAATTACACACAGCTTTGCTTCAAGTAATATGCATGCACTTTGTCAACAACTTCGCTGCAGCATACGCGGCACGGAAGACTCACTCCAAACGGCACGCTGAACTTCCCTGGGTCGCTCCCACGAAAGGAAAGGAGCGCGCAATAGCAGGAAGCACAATACATGATCGGGGGCACCTTTCAAGGAACGGTGGCGCTGGAGCCGGCAGTGCAAGCACGCGCTGTCGGCGCCGTTAGGTGACTGCCTAGAGGTCTGCAAGTGCAAGCTTTATATCTTAAGCTGGCTTTACTGCGTGGTCAGAGTTTACATCGACGCCGTGTGTGTGTGTGTGCGGGGGGGGGGGGGGGGGGGATCAATGTGGAGGCGTGATTGGCTAGCCTCAGAGTAGCCTGTCGACAACTGCTCCGCCTGAGACACCGATTTAAGTGACTGCGTCTCAACCACTGTTCCATAGGGCCTGTGTCCTCTAACAACTTCAAGAGTGATCGTGATAATGATCGCCGCTCAGTTCGGGAGCCCTCAGGGTAATCGATGAGAGAGATGTCGCTCAACGGAAAGTTCAGCCTCCTCAGGTTGTTTTCCAGGAGTGTCACACGCTCAAGTGAGTTCAATGGTGCCTTAGCGCGAAAGCACTGCTTCACTAGCAAAGCTGAAAAACTCAAGGCATGTGTGAAGCCTCAACATTTGACTTTTGACGGAGCGCCAGCAGCGGTGTGCTTGCGTAGCTGTTTCGTCAGCGCGCGGAACTGCCCCCCTCCTCCTCGCCCAGCGCTCGGCTGCCGATAGCGGCCCACGATAAGATCTTGCATACGGTTCCCTTTCGCGGCGGTGTTGCCTCAAGTGCATTCGCATGTCGTACTCGGTTTAACTACGTTAAGACTACCATTTTTTTTTTGCCTGCGGTCGTGTGTGTGAGTAGAGGAGCCTTTCCGCACTCGCGTTGCGTGCCGCCACCGCATGAGGAGGATGTACGAGGGTGTCGTAGCACAAGCCCCCTTTTCTGCCAGCTTTTGTTTGTCTCCCAGTCCGAGAACCGGCGAGTTAGCGCGTCGTGACAGGGCGCCAGCTGACTGCGCGTTTTGTGGCGCCCCGCAGCGGGCGCGGTGTGCGCGGTGGAGCGGCGTGCGTCGGCGCAGCGCTGGCGTGCTCCGAATGCATCTCGCCAGCGGCCGCGCGCTGTCCTGCTCGTCTTCGGGGCGGAATTCCTCTGCCCGTTTGGTTACGTTGTCGGCGTATGTATTATGCAGGCTGACGATGCTGGGCCGCCGTCCTAAGAGGGCTGCCGGTGCGCTGGCTTTTCCTGCAGGGTGGAGTTTGCGGCGGCGGCCTGAAGCGCGGGAGGCGCTGCGGGCTCATCAAATATGCAGCGTCGAGCCGGGCCCTTCCGCTGATTCGGCGAGCACGAACCACGAAATGGGGTCAGGACCCATCGATGGTGGCCGCTTGCTATGGGCCCGACCCACCGCGGCCAGAGGTTCGGTGGCGGCCACGGCGTCCCGACACCATCGCAAACAGCCCTCGGCCGGAGCGCCATGTCTTCGCGAAAAAGACGCGAGACATGTTAGGGAGGTTCCGGCTCCGTGCTCAGCGGTTCGAACTAGTTCAGACCGAGGTGCGGTGTTCAGCCAAACGTGCCCCCCCCCCCCCCCGGTGTTCCGCCGCCTCACTACCACCGCTGCTCCACCGCGCAGAACAGGGCAGAACGTCAGGAGCTGGGCCATTGTAATCCTGCGGGCAACTGCTGCTGGCCGAGCGAAAAAAAAAATATCCGCGAACGAGGGTGATTTTCGGCACTGCGCAGCCCCCGTGTAGCGTCTCTGTAGGCGGCGAATTCGAGGATCATGCAGCCGAATGCATTTCCCTACTCTTGTATACTGCTCGTCATCAACGCTCGTCTAGCGTGGGTAGGGAGGGTCCCCTGAACTATCAGGCAAGAAGCCGAGTTACGGTGTGGCCTCTCGCCAGTTCGCCGCGTCGCACGTGAATGAGCTACGAGCCGCACTGGGGACACGAAACGCATGTTTCCCTGTCTTTACTTGTGTACTAAATGACACACTTTCGGTGGCCCGATAATGATATACTGCTCGGCCATTTCCACCTTTTTGTAGCTAACGCGTAAAGCAGTGGAACAACTCATGAGGAAGTCGCGAAGACCTCAGAAGGAATACTGTGTGTAAAATTATGTAATGAGCTGTAACTTTTTTTGCGAATAGAGGGGGCCGGTCTGGTACATGAAAACTGTTATCAAAGCGCAACTACTGGTCAGTTTTTAACATTTTACCTCTGAACGAATACCGTCAACCGGCACAATCTTTTACAGGTAAGCTTTAAGTGTTCGCGATGGTAACTAGTTTAGTAGTCTACGAGCGTTGCAAAGCAGTATATCTCTCTCAGAAGCTTGCATTTTATAAAACAGTGATGCGAGACAAAGCAATATGCGTTCTTTGTAAGTTCCTTGCGAAAGTTTTCGAGCGAGGAGCTTTTTCTATCTTTTACTGGCGGTGTTAATTACTAAGCCGCTTGTGGCGCGGCATTTTTAAATATGCTCCAGGCCCGGGAAATGCGAGAAAAAAAATTTGGAGCCAGCTGAGCAACTTCATTAAACCGATTTTTGCTGTCGCTTTCTGTGAAATAAATCTCCTCTTCGCCGGCTTTTTTTTTTTTTCTCAACAAATAAGGTTGGTCGCTTTCCATGCACAGAAAGAAGAAAAATTCTTTCGTGATCTCAGACAAGGCGTGTTGGGCAACAGTGAAGAAACGAAGAGAAACCACTGAGGCGAAAGCAAAACAAATTGCTGTAGCCGAACTGGTCGCGGACTAAACGTCTTGCGACATTTTCCGGGATATTGAAGCATAAAACGTGCAACATATAAAGTTACCGCGGCGCGCACTATGGCGTACACTAGACAGCGGCATTATCTGAAGTCGCAATCACCGTCCACCGTGTTGCTTGTTTGCGTGTTGGTTAATTTAATTGCTTAATTTTTTTCAGGACTTCCTTCTTTAAAGCTACAACATTGCAGCGAGCTTACTGTGCTCTCCCTGAATGTGCATGACAGCATGAGCGTTGCGAATTTTTTATTTGAAAAGGTGCCCTTCGTGACTGCCTTCATTGCTTTTCTTCTTGGAATGAGAGCAACCCCGGCAAAAAAAGGCAAGGAAGAAAAGTGTTTCGCCGTTTCTTAATTGACTAATAGAGCAAGAGTTTCGGCAATGTGTGTGGAATTTTACAAGCTTTTGCTCATTCGCGCCGCGGAGATAGGAGCAAGCTTGGCGGGCTTTTCGTGCATGCGTAAGCAGAAAGAGAGCCAGAGGCACAGTAAACTGTGAGCAACGCGGCGGCGCATTTCCAGCACATTTCACGGGCGTCTCCAGTGTCGCGCCTAATGGTACGGTAACTGGAGATTGACGTCTGATCGCTGGAATAATGTCTCTCTTCACTCACGCTGCATACAAAGGCAGTGCATGTTGAACTCAGTCTCGGGGACACCCTAGCGTACTCCTTTGGAAGAAGTTGACTGGCCTTGGAATAGAATAAGAAAGCAAAAATCTGAAGCAAAAAAAAAAAAACTCGAAGCCGTGGCGGTGAAGGTGAGAGGGCTGGCTTCAAAAAAAAAAAAAGGTGGTGGTGGGGCGGGGGAGACTAGAGTGCGCTCTTTCCGAGTCTCTCCGACGTCCTTTGCAGCCCAGCTTGCTCCTAAGCAATCAATTATGGACAATCATTGGATTAGTATGCCGGCGCTCTAAGGGACTTGTGGCACGGCAAAGCGTCGACAGCAGAGCCACTCGCGTGAATGCGTGATGGACGGCGTAATTGCAATTGTTCCCGTTGCGCGGTATCACTCGGCCGTTGGAAATGACTACGAGCGTTTATTAAGGCTTATAATTATTTCGCCGGACTTGAATGAGGTGCCATTTTCTTCGTTGCTCAGGGTACCAGGTTTCGGAAACTTGAAGACCCCTTATCGTAGCCTTTCGACGACAACCGTCTGAGAATGCCGAATTTCTAGGTTAGCCGGAGCGTACGACATAACGCATATTAACGAGCAGTCCGATACAGGTGAAGAAGGGAGTACTGTATACGTATAGAAGTCCCCCAGCAATATCTCCACTGACACCTTACTGTGCCTTTAAGGAGCTAACTTTCGTCTGTCTGTCTCATCGTAACCAACCAACCTAAGTACCACCGATGGCAGCACCTGCCATAGAAGGACAGTGGCGCGTCGCTTGACCGCTGCACCACTGTGCCAGTAGTGGCGGGAAGGCTTCCAGGGATCTGTGAATGTAGATAATGACAAATTTCGCAAATATGGACTTTAACCCATTGTCGCTATCCGAACAACTGCCACCCGTGAACACTGGATCTGAAGACCGGAACCGGATAGAAAACCAAACTGCTTGTGCACCTAATTCTGATTTGGCCTGACTACGCAAATCGACCATAATTTTTGTAACCCCATTTTCAGCGTTCCGCAGAATCGTTGTGCGCTTTCTATGCCATTATGAGGTGTGTAAACAAAAAAAATGGATTTCTCAGATGGCACAACGAAAACTAAGGAACAGGATTCGGGACACAGAATTTTTCAAAAAGGTTTTGTCCTGCGAAACCATGAAAAAATAAACACACATACAGGACGCGTTACTGTGATTTCAACAAAATCTAGAAAGAGGTGACATGGGATGAGGAGTATTGCCTTTTTTTCGAAAATACCGTGGAGATTAAATTTCTGAAATGACACTGTGGAAATTAAGTAGCTGGATACAGGGTACGTATGTTTCAAAAAATAATTGGGCCTTCAACACACTGACAAAAGAGATGTTCGTGACGCCTTGGATAGTCCCTTGTCAGAACTTAAGGACAGAAAATGTGGGATTAAGCGAATTGCCTTTTTAGAGTGCGCTAACTGTAATCTAAACGATTTTCCGAAAGTCGCTAAGGTGTCATCTCGTTCTTGGCATCGACTGGAACGGGCGGAAACACTCGGGTGAAGTTTCCTTTTTCCTAGCGCTGTAAAAAAAAAAAAAAAGGAGCACCATTTCAAAGCGCCATTGGAAAAAGTAACCTGGCTGTGCGTGTTGAGGCCGAGGCAACGAGGAGGTTCATGTGCTGATGTCAGAATTTTGTCACTGCAATATCTCTACAGTCCGACAAAGTACCACCAATTGTTATTAGGTGGTCTCCTTCATAGATTTCGCGAGTTTTGTTACCGTTTATTTGATTTTTGTGCGCCCAGTTTTGAGAAATCACCTCCCAAATACGCCTGCCTGGCGGCCTGGTAACCTAACTTCGACCGTGTTACAGTATTATGCCCCTGCAAGCACATGTATAAATACTGCCGTATGTGCGTTAGTTACTGGCACATTTACGGATCGTTTCAACAAAATAAAGTCAAAATAAATTATATACACATTAATACCACGTATAACACCGCAAAAAGAAAACGATAATTCTTTCGCAGGAAGTAGTTTTTGCTAAAAGAAAACGAAAACTGCGTTTTGATTCGAGCACCACAAATTTCCGCCGTATTTTCAAGGAATAAAAACCGCGAAGTGCAGGTTGTAACTATGAAGCATCGACCTTTTTTATACAACCTTCCGAAGTCCATGTAATCCTTTGTTTTGCCAGCATGAATGATGCTGAGAGTCGCTGCCAACTTGCGGGAGTTGCCGACTCCGTTCAAAGTATACGCGACCTGTTGAGCTTTAACCTGGCTATCGGGTGGAAATTAACGGAAGCAGTGCATGAAAGCTATGTTCCTGTATGAATCGGGCTTTAGTACAGGAAGAAGGGTGAGGCTAGGAGAATAAAATTTTGCGATTACGAACCACAGGGCACGAAAAGGTGAAACGCTACTTGGCCAATGAGCCCAAAACGAAATAAAATAGTGATGCCTCCTACATTAACGAGCTCGTGTTCACACACTTTCTCTCTCATCCCCTCTCTCTTCCTCTCTGTCTCTCTTCCTCTCTCTTTTTCTTTCAGTCTCTCTCTCTCTATTTCTTTCCTGTCTTTCTCTGTTTCTTTCCCTTTCTGTCTCTCTTTTTTCTCTCTCTCTCTCTTACAGTAGGTTGCTGACATCAACGCGTACTATGCTTTACCTCAGAACGCTGTTCTCCGACAGGAGCTCGTTCTCGTTGTGCTTCCAGCCCGTTTGTGTAGCTGCAGCGTTGGGAGCTTCCTTAGCGCATGAATGATGGCGTGACGCTTAGCGTGAAAAACTGTGAGAATTTTGGCACGTGACGTCGCTTCTGGGAGAAAAAAAAAATGAGCGGCCTGAATGAGCGGGCACCTCTGCTCAGCGTTGGTGTAGGCAGTCGTCGCTTCACTGAGCCCCTGGCTCTCTTCCACGTCAAAACAGGCACAAATGCGGGCACATTTAGGATGACGGCATGCCACGCGGGCTGCTGCCACCGGTATGCGAAGACAAGGACATTTATTGCCAACGCCGGAGCCCTGTAGCGAATAAATAGCATTTTTCGCACGCTGGAAAAAAAAAGTACGTTTGCCTCATGTAGCGTTGCTTACTCCGACTGCGTTAGAAATCATTTGGTTATGAAGCAACGTGAGTCTTCTCTGTATCTCGGTACGAAAGGCTTCATTCTAGCTTACATGGAGTCGGGGGCAACGATAACGGGACAAGGAGGTAGTTCGCGAGGATGGTATGGATAGTATGACACGTGGAGTTCAGCTTCCTAACGCTGCATGTGGGCTATCAGACGTTGTAGTGGAGAGCTCGGGACGTAACTCTGCTTCATGCGAATTATTGTAGTCAAATTAGACAGTGAATGCTACGCTCAATATTAACAATAAAACTAGAATCTACAGCCGCCGTCACACTTGACCTGAGCATTCTTCGGGGGCCTTTTTTTTTTATGAACGGGCTCTCTCCCAGCGCCATTATAAGGCGCATGGTAACGTAATATTAAGGCTATTTAAGGCCATTTCTTACGGTCTGCGAACCTAGTATCAGGCATATAGCATACATGTGCATTGCGTCTCCAGGTTAAGTGCGACGAAGGCTGTACAGGGCGTGCCATGCCTGACAGAAAACACGGAGAAGGAAAGGCAGGCCGGTTAACGAGGCAGTAACCGGCTGACGGCCTTGACATTGCACCCAGATAGCCCCCTAACTTACTCTTATGGCTTTTATTGCAGCTCAAATGAGCTACAAAGTGCGCTGACTAGCCTGTAACATGTGTTCGCATGACTCGTCGCATCCACGCTCGTCCATTTTTTCCCCCCTTAGAAGTAGCTCAAATGTGGAAGTGATTTGCTTGACTACAAATATGTGTCGGCGTCTACCTCTGGTGTGCCACGCCTTGTGGTAAGTATATGTACAGCGGCGATGGAAAGAAACTCGAACAGAGCGGAGCCTAAGCACTCCGCTGTTCGCCATTTTCATCACGCTTTTACTTCGGTGGTAGCAAGAAGACGTTAGAGTTGTCCGTGATGCATTTTAGCAGGACTCTAGCGTATTTTTCTAACCGTCCAGTGTAAAAGAGCGATCAAAAGAAATTCGGACAGCAGAGCGCGTAAGCGCCGCGCTGTTCGAGTTTCTTTCCCTCGCGATAGTACATCCCCTGCACCACCAAAGAAGGTATGAGCGGTAACAAGCTAACGGGGCGCGTAGTTTGTGAACTATAGTGCTTCGCTTCGCCGCGCCTGAAAACAGGTGCGCAAGGCAGTCTATTCTTGAGAGTAGTAACTGTCACAGTCGCTTTTAACTCTATTAAAACTAAGGGCAAATCAGAAAGCACTCTCTGGCAGTTTTCCGCAACAGAGCAATCTGCTCCAAAAAAGAACACTAGAGGGTTTCTCCTGACGCGGTGCTCCGAACACGATTGCAGACGGCATACCGTGTCCTATTTGCTCAGCTTGCCACGCTACTGCCGCACTTAAATTTAATGATTACGCTCCAGCGTGTTAGACCAAAAAGTGCGCAAAACGCACAACAGTCTGTTAACATTTCATGTCAAGAACGCAAGAAAGGATCTAATTTCTTGCAAAGTAATGTCTGGAGGCGTTTTTTTTTTTCACAGTGAAACTACTTTTTCATTGCAGCAGGAGTTACGAATAAACTTCGTTACCTATCGCCTAAGTAAATATCGTTAGCAAAGGATAATCGCCTGCAAAGAAACGCCAGTAGTGCAAATATGTGTGCAGTCGGCTTAGAGAAGAAACAGTAATCTGCTCGATTCCCGTCTGAAATATTGCGGAAGCGACAGACAGGAAATGAGTGACGGCCGTGATTATTATTGCGCCATCATGTATGTACACATCAGTGCTGCAGTCACCAAAGAGTTTTCAAAAAGATGGCCAGAGCACAAAAAAGTGGCATGCAGCACTGAAGAAGCCGGTGCGGGGAAGCCTCAACGGAAAGTGAAGGAAAGTTCAGGCCCGAAAAAAAAAGCGAAGTAGTAGCAGAGTAAAATGTTAGCACACTTAAAAAGTTGGCAAGGAAGAAAAAAAAAAGCACAACCACGTGACGTACAGCCTCACTGCAGCTTTCCCACAAGCGGATGAACTGGACTTCCCTCAGGCGTCTCTTGGTTACTGGGAATTGTTCTTGGTGTCCGCTGGCATCAGAATTCATCACCGGCTTGTTGACAGCTGTGCCGACAGCGCAGGATCACGACCGATGAAGCCGCGCAGCATCCTCCAATGGGGGTCCACAATTGTGTGCAAGCTCGTTCCACAGCCAGCTGCAAGGAAGCTTCGGAAACGCAGCATGGCGCGAAGGATGTAAGAAGCAGTCAATAATCCCCCTTTGTAACCAAGTTGCTTCTGAGGGAACGAAACGCCTGGGCTCGTATAAGAACAACTTGTACGGGTGTTGCGGTGGTGACGCAGACACATCCTGCCTTGGCTTGTCGGCTACAGTTCAAGTCGTCGAGTCACTGCGCTGTCGACCGCTGAGTGTCACACGAAAGTTGGGTGCAAACCAAATTACCAGGGTGAACCAATGGGCGGGTGTGTCCGTGTTGAAGACGGAAGGATTAACCGTAGCACTCAAAGCTGTCAGATTCGGTCGCGTGAAAGCCATACCATGGCCTGAGACTTTTTGGGAAGAGTCAAATTTTGAGCCAGCAGAGTCCGAGATATGAGGTTGCCTTTCGTTACTGCAGGAGTTTCAGCAATGCGGTCTACGTAGCACACAGCTTCTGGAAGCACGTGCGACAGACTGAGGAGACGTTGAAGGCGCGTCAAAATAGGCATCGTTACTCCCACGAGGCGGCTTGAAGTCGTAGTAGAGGCTTCCGGCAAGCGCGTGAAATGAAACTCGGCTAAGAACGGATGGCGACTTGAGCGAGACGCGCGTCGGAGGCAGCGAAGAAGCCTCCGAGTGCGGAGGCACTACAGCGTCCAGGGATCTCAAGCTAGCGCAGTCAGTTTCGTTGTCGTCACAGGCGTCGTTCACCTTCCGTACCAAGCAAGTCTTAAGCAGGCATACCCTCGCGCACCGGCTCTGTCCCTCCCAGGGGCCTAGTCCTCATCGTCATCTTCCATCAGCACAATCACGACCACCACTACCGGTGGCAGCGACGAGAGACATACCTGGCGCTTGAGGGGCGAGCGCGTTGCGCCAAGCGTGCGCACCCCAGCTCCGCTGCGCTGGCGCCGTAGCTCGGGGCCGTCCATCCTAAGGTCCGAGCTGCGGGGCGAAGACATGGCTGCCTTGCGTGGAGGTCCGGACGGCGGCGCCCTGGAGTGCGGGAGCCCGGGTAGCTTTCGCCTCGACCAACGCCCGAGCAGGCCGGCTCAAGGAGTCAGGGTACGGCTGGGCTCAGTGGGGGACGGGGCGCCAGGTGCTTGCGGAACAGGCGGCGGCGACAGGTCCTTTGCGTCGGCCCAGACTGGTCTCGTGCAGTTGGAACGCACGCAGTGCGAGGCGCGAGGCGCGTGGCGACGGGGCGAGGAAGATGCTGATAATGTGGATATGCAGCAGGAGCAGGCTTTCTATAGGATAATAATAAAAATGCGAAATTTTAAAAATAACCTGCACTGCACAGGTCACGCGGCTTGCCGCGGAGAAATTTCAATTTCTTTATTATTGGCACTGCCTAGCAACCTTTTATTGCAGCTTTTTTTTCCGTGAAAGAATTTAAAGCCTCACATGCTTGCGAACCGTGCTGGGTGCACAGATTTTTTTCCCATATCAGTAACCTCTCATAGAAAAAAATAAAATTATAAGCGCAAAGAATAGGTAAAGACGCTGGGCGCAATATTCCCAGAACTCTTGAGATAATAGTATCTACAATAACTTTATAAAGTGATGAAACACGTGATGAAACATGGTGCTTTGGCAAAGAGCGCCATTGCACAAGGTATTTTTCTTCTTCTCAAGGTGGGGTCAAAGACCCATTTCCCAAGCATTTCACCCTAGCGAAGCCGAGCACCAGGCCGGGGTAAAACTTGTACCGAATATACCACCGGTGGTACGCGGCGGCACTGGGGATTGAACCCAGCACCTCCTGCATGCGGGACGGGTGCTCAAACTACTAGGCCAGCGCTGGGGTATTCTATAAAATAATCAAATGTCTAAGTTGCATGCGTAGGTAGTTCCAATTGAATAACTAAATTATATGGAATCCACTGTATGACGCTATATTTACGCTCGTGTGTGTAAGTGCATTTCACCTGGAACTACTGGCGAAGATATTCGCCTGATAGATTTTTCATTTTACTGATAGACTTTTTCATTTTACTCTCCTGCACTTTACGCTTACTTCGATCCATTTCTGTATGTTCATGCCCTCAACAGTCGTTACCTCATGTGGCCCCTGACTTCTTTTTTTTTAAATTCTCCCAATGAAATGATACTGTCTTTAGAAGTTCCTCGGTATTAATTGTGGCACGCAATGTTACCATGACGTCAGTACCCTCGTATAGCCATGTACCGGGTGATTTGGTCGAGGCTTACCCCAAAAAGTTTGCCTAACCTCACATTCGCCGAAGCCCGACCTTGTGTTCTGCGCATGCTCAACGGTGCGGTGCAAAAATTTCCGGTTTCGGTTTCTGGCTGATGTAAAAGCTTTTTAAACTGCAACTTTTCATTCACAATATTTCAAAATGTAACCTAAACGCTAACGCACATCCTCAGAGGATGAATTGGTTTGCGCGCAGATAATTATAGGGGCATAAACAAAAGACGGGTGAAAAATATATTTCGAGAGACTGGTTTAAACGGCGATTTTGGCTCAAAAGCGCCTCGGAACGCAACCTGAAAGATAACTTACCCACAGATGTAAAGAGAAATTCGAGCAATATACACGGGGTAGCGCAGCGCACACACTGCCCAGGTTGGACAATCAGACCCAAAAAACTATTCATCTCAGGGCAAGGAAAAACAGCCGGCCCTGTTTTGTTGCCCACAACGGCCATCATCTCACCGATCCCAATAATCAGCGTGCAGTATATTGCATTCTCGACGACATCGCGGTTTTCTTTGCCGTTTTTGTTTTACCCAAGTGACCTTTTTTTCATTTGCAGATTTCAGTGAATCTATAAGCGAATTGCTAGACGGGTAAGTAGGTAAGGATGTATGGTGAAAATTCATGGTGGGTGAACAGCGCAACAAAGGCGGGACAAAGAAAAGACAAGCGCTGTGGCTTGTCTGTGTCTTGTCAGCGCTTGTCTTTCCCTTGTCCCGCCTTTATTGCGCTGTTCACCCACCATAAATGCTTACCAAATCTCAGCTTTACTTGATATGTGGTGAAATGCTGCGCACAAAAAAAGGGGGCACACACAGTGGAACGAAGTTGCGATAAATCCTTTGCTTTCACGATAATATATCTTTGCTGCTATCCTCGCGCTGTACTGTGCCGTAAATTAGTCACCGTGAAATACGAAAAGCTCACAGCTTTCTCATTTTTTTTTTCTGGCGTTAGAGTTTAACCTATTTCTCACCATGCAGTGCGCAGATATTTCGCAACTGGCCAGTTAAAGTAGTGCTGAAAGAGGGAGCCGCTTTTCACGGACCCCTAAATGTGTTCGTGGAAGCGGTTACTGTCGTTTGTTCACGCTAAACGGGCCTTTCCCATTACACTTCGGAGCCAGCAATTATGGTCCGGGCACACTGACTCGGCAATAGTTAAGCAGCAGTGTACACATCGGGCTGGAGTTTGAAGTTTGACAGTGGACCTTGAATGTGTCTGATTGTCGCTGTTTGTTCCGTTTTCTGTTTCCATATATAAAAAAGGAAAATGTTTGAGCGCTGCAATTCCACGTGAAAAGATTACGCAGTTTTCTCTCTCGCCGTGTGCTAGCTTGATCCGCTATTTCTGCTCAGCGATTTTGTAACTAGTACAAATAGTGAGACAGAGAAACGTGTTGCTGCGTGGTTACTCGCGCCGTGCACGGTCAGCTGACGTTGTTGCTAGGGTGTTCCTTATGGCGAAAATGAAAGTTGTTGCTAGGGTGTTCCTTATGAAATATTAGCACATATGGGCGCAGTGGTACATGTGACACGGAGAACCGCGAGAAAGCCTGAAAGGCAGCACTGCCTGTTCTAAACAGCCAGTGCTTTCAGGACAAAAGAGTAGCACTGTTTCTGCAATGAATGAGTGTTGTAGTAAATTCTGGTTCGTTCCCTTTCATCGAAGGGGCTCAGGCCTTTCCAAACGTGTTGATTCGGTGGTGATGAAGCAGGAGGCGATGATGCAGATGATGAAGAAAATGGATTAAAAAATTTACGGCAACAAACTAAGTCGCACAGGTGCAGTCACACAGGCAAATACTAACTGTAACTTAGACAAAATGATATCTCAAAGAGCAACAACTCTACAGAAATTACTTTTCGACTAAACTTTTATGTAAAGGCTAGTTGCTGTAAAATTACGTTATAAGCCCGAAGCCTCTGCCTACACTGCTGTCAGATGCATTTACATCCGTTTTTAAAGCTTTTCTAAATAATGAAGTTAGGGCGGTCATTGCCGGCGACCCGCCCCAGGCTTCGATAAACCAGTGAAATTCTTATACAGCCCCTGCAAGTTGGGCGCAACCTTGAACCCAGGACTGTGCTGAAAAAAGAAGAAACAAATCAACAAAACGTTCGAAACCCCACTCCACAGGTGGGTTTCTGCCTTTCTACTTCGTTCCCGGCTGCCCTTGCCTCTGGCATACAGTCACTGCCCCTGCACTTCCCCCACGCGCTGGATATTGACGCGCACATTCCTTTTCAGTGAATCCTGCATGGTTGTCAGCGTTTTGGAGGACGTCGAAGACGCCGAACTGTGCGTGCAAGAAGAAAAAGAAGTGCGGACGTGTTCCACATTCGCCTTCGCTTGACTGCCAATTTTTGGCGTATTTACTGCATCCTCTGACCTGCTGTTGTTGAGAAAGTCTTCGGAGCGCTGCCCCGCGCCCGTGGACACCGATTTTGGCAACTCGACTCCATTCTTCGTGAGCTTCACGGACGTTGGGGCCTTGTGCTCGCTTATTCGAGCCAGCCCCAAACTTCCAGCGATGGACTACACCGTCGAGGGGGACGACATTTCGCCTGCGGAGCTGGAATCCCTGGAATGGGAAACCATTCTTCGCCTACAAGACCGCGCCAGGCGCCTGAAGCAAGACGCCGCCAACCAAGCCGCCGCCGCGAGGACTAATCCGGGGCAAGCCAGCGGCAAGCCTAACTCCGGCGCTGCCGCCAAAAAAAAAAAAAAAAACGGAAGCCGCCCGCTACTAAAAGGCGAGTAGCGCTACCGCAACTCCCCATGAGAGACTATAAAATTAGTCTGCCGACCGCGAAGCTGGAATTTAAACACCTTTGCACCACGCCAGCTCGAACTGGCCATGTGCGAGGCAACCAAGGTTCCGCATCAGGCAGCGCTAACTGAAGACACCATTCGTGTTAACCCCATCAATAACACGCTCACTGTGAGCACCCCGAGACTCCCGCGAGCTGCAGCTTATGCCGGAGTCGAGACTTTACAGCTGGAAGGTCACAATTATGACTGGGCGACGTATGTAGCGGCGTCAGACGACTCGGTCCGAGGCGTAAATTACCAAGCATATGACGGAAGCTCGCCGCAGCTGGTCCGACAGGGCTTCATGAACCACAACCCGGGTGTCATGATCGTCGACGCTCGTCAGATGGGTCGCTCCCAAACGATCCAGATGACATTCCAAGGGAAGAAAATTCTGAGTCAGATTTACTACTGGGGATCCGTCTTTCACGTTCACCCTTACTGTGAACAAGTAGAACCCTGCTACAACTGTAGAAGAGTTAGACATCGAGCCGACGTATGCTACCGACCCAAGGAGAACCTTTGCCACTGATGCGGCAAGAACCATCCTGCTCCCATAGATGGGGAACCACAGTCATGCACACAAGACTGCACCATGTGCCACGGGGCACACCACGCCGGGAGCCGAAACTGCAAACACCGACTCGTGGTCCGGAAAAGGCAACCTAAGCCTGAAGAGGGGGAGCCGCCGCGCCACGTGGAACATCAGCCGAGATGCAGGCAGCGATCTCCGAGCCGGGCGAGGGACCAAGCAAGAAACCAGGCCAGAGACAGATCAAGCTCCTTCCCGCTGCTAACCGGGGCGGCCGATGGAAAGCAGGGCACAAGCTCAAGCCGAGGCAGAGGCAGTAGCAGACCCAGCAGAAAGAGCCGGAACATCTCCAGCCCCTTCCCGCCCCTGGAGAGCCGTGCAGGGAAGAAGAGAAGCTCGAGCCGCAAACGCAGCGACATCCGCTCCAACAAAAAGGTGAGCTGGCTAGCAAAGGCCTCCCAATCTATAAATGCTCGAGAGAAGGAATATAAAATCCAACTGAAATCCCTAGACCACGAAATTTCCAGCCTTAAGAAAGAGTTGGCTAGAATTAAACGCCTCTTACAAGCGCCTCAGGCAAAAACAGCCTCTGCGGCTAGAACGCCACCCACCGCGTCCCAGGCTTCGACCAATAACGCGATGGAAACAGACCCCAATACTCCCACTCCCCCAACCGCGTCCCAGTCTTCGGCCAATAACGCGATGGAAACAGACGTCAGAATAGCAACTAAGAGGCCGCTTACTACAAAGGAAGGCGAAGAATCCAAAAGAAAGGCCGAGGCGTCGGAAGCCGACACCCCGCAGCCGTCGAAAGCGCCTACCAAACTCAGGGCAGACATCAATACTCTGTCAGAGAAAACTAGCGTTATATCAACGAAACAAGCAACCTTCCAAAGCCTCGTTACCGTTAAATTTGCAGAGAAAGATACTCGCTTTGCAACACTAGAGGACAAGTGTCCCAAATAGCCACCTGCATGCAGCCAATAATGGATAGACTAACAAACATCGAGGCCCGCCTACCCCCATCTTGCATCTGTCCACGACGCCACAGCCATATATGTAACTCAACATGGCTCCACGCCAAAAAAAATGAAATTTGGCAATGGAACTGCATAGGCTTTCGCTGTAAGCGGGCCCACTTTCAGCTACACATCCAATAAACACCATCTGCTACAACTTCAGACGGGATTGCATTTCAAAGAGCTAGCAGCAGGACTACAATGCCAGGCTATAGAGCATATCTGCCACCCAATTATGACACTAGTAATGCAGCCGGCTCTTTCACAGCCACGCTCGTGCATAGAAACATCACCGCGATGGAACATTTATTAACGAATCAGAAGAAGATTACACCCTACTTGAGATAGTACTAAGATAAAAAGGAGACAAAATTCTCTTTATCCTTAATGTCTACAACCCGCCCAGAAACCAAGGAAAATGACTACCACACTTGTTGATAAACACAATAAAGCTGGATGCTAGAGCTCACCTAATTGTGAGACTTCAACCCTCAACACCAAGCATGAGGACATACCAAAGCAACTTTGAAAAGGAACCTGCTCTGGCAAACCATCCAGTCACTGCGGCTCACAACGCTAAACGACCCGAGCGACCACACACGCGTGGGAAACTGTGTATGCGTAGACACATTCAGACTTATCCCTCTCTAAAAACGTCAAGGACGCAAAGTGGGTCCACGCCGGGCAAAATCTTGGTAGTAATCACTTCATCCTTACCATTACCTTCCCACGACAAAACTCAAAAACAAAGCTAAAGAAATACGAACCACGGATTGGGACAAGTTCACAGAACTTCGCAACAAAACAGCTTCAAAGGAGAGCACCAACCTTAGCGCCAGGGAAGGCTTCCTGAATTAGGATGTCAGCTCCACTAGCATTGTGGTGCCAGTTGACAAAGAGGAGCAGATTGCCGACTCCAAACTCTTACACCAATTGGGAGGGTCAAAAAGGCCTCCAAAAACGCTGGAAGAAGCAAAAACACAACAAACGACTCCGCCAAAAGATCGCTGAAATCGAAAGGAGAATCGAGGAACATATATACGTCCACACTCCGAACACAACAATGGAACCAAATATTCGACAGCATGAACGGACAACTCGGAAATAAGAAGACATGGCATCTTTTAAGGCACGTCCTTGACCCAGAACAAAACCTGTCCCGTGCAACAAAGTCAGCTGCATACTCATACATAAATATGAGGGTACAACTGAAGACCTAATCAAAGAGCTATCAGAATTAATTAATTAATAATTGGTTTTCGGGGAAAGGAAATGACACAGTATCTGTCTCATATATCGTTGGACACCTGAACCGCGCCGTAAGGGAAGGGATAAAGGAGGGAGTGAAAGAAGAAAGGAAGAGAGAGGAGCAGAATGCTGCCTAAACACGGATGAGGGTACTATACAACCAGAATACCGGGGGACACCCAATCCCAATTTAGACGTAGACATCATAGACGCAGAGGTCTGGTACGCAATTGGAAAACTGCGGACATCGGTGGCAGGACCAGACAAAGTAACAAATAAGGAGATGCTTATGCGCCACTAAACCCAACACAACATAACAAATAAGGCGCTCAGAAACTTATACACAACGTCGATCACGGCAGTCAGGGACCTTATGAACAAATACTCGCAGGCAGGCAACATACCACAAGAGTGGAAACATGCGAAAATCACCTTTATTCCTAAAGCGGGTAAGAAATTCAGCGCAAAGAATCTACGCCCTATTTCATTAACATCATGCCTAGACAAAATAATGGAGCATGTCATTCTCAACAGGCTCCAAAACTATGCGCAGGACATGAACCTCCAACCTGAAACAATGTTAGGATTCAGGGCCCATCTATCTAGCCAGGACATACTCTTGCAGCTTAACAAGGACATAATCGAAGCTGACGAGGGAACAGGAACCAAATTAATATTGAGTTTAGACCTTATTAAAGCTTTTGATAACGTCACCCACAAAGCTATTTTGGCAAACTTGTCAGAAATGAATCCCGGAGAAAGGACGCACAACTACATCTGATCCTTCCTCACTAACAAAACTGCAGTAATAACAGTCGGAACAATAAAGTCTGCCCCTTTCACACTAGAACCAAAAGAACACCACAGGGTTCCGCCCTGTCCCCCTTCCTTTTAAACCTTTCCCTCATCAAAATTCACCCCAAATTGGCGCAAATACTACACCTACATCACACGTTCTATGCAGATGACATCAAGCTTTGGGTAACCAAAAGGATGCGAAGGCTGCATAGAAGACGCACTCCAACAAGCAGTTGACATCATTGATGCATGCCCATGGGAATCCGACCTCACTTGTTTAGAGCAAAAATCTGAACTCTTTGTGATAAGACAAAAACAAAGAGGTAGGAGAGGTACAAACCATGAGAATACTGGGATTGTATTTACAAACAAATGGGCAGAATAATGACACACTAACTAAGCTAAAAACCACAGTAGAAGTGACGGCGCGATTAACCTGCCGCATAGCTAATCGAATACAAGGGATGAGGGAAAAAGATTTATGCCGACTGGTTCAGGCCTTTGCGCTAAGCAGGATACTTTATGCCACCCCTATTTCAAGTTTACGAAAGCAGAACAGGACAAATTGGATAGCCCGCGGCTATAGGGCAGCCTTATTAATCAAACCTCTTTCCAGAAACATTCACCCCATACACCACGAAGGTAGAAGCCAAGCACGAGCCAAAGCCTTACATAATACGGATAGTGCGCCGGAACAATTTATGTTGATGCGGCAGAATACAAACATACGAATGCCTTTGCAGTTGTGGCTACGAACGAGAACGGTGACCACATCGTCTCCGCAACAATCAAAACCAAATCCTCTGAAACGGCAGAAGAGGCGGCTATAGCCCTCGCCCTAGCGCATACCCAAGAGAGAACCATTATCACCGACTCTAAAATGACTATAAATAATTTTGCAAAAGGGCGAATTACAAACACCTCCCTTAAAATCATTAACGCCGCCAAATTCTCACCAATTTACTACGAACTGGCATGGGTCCCGGCCCATTCGGGGAATCCGGGGAACGAGGCAGACCACGATAAAGCCCGAGGTTTCGTCAACCGGGCAGTGGAGGAGTCTGGTTGCCTGAATTTCACGAAGGACCCCATGGCCACGTATCATGATCTAACCAATCATTTTAAACTAGAGAGAACTTTCCCTCCTCCTCACAAAAGCCTGACTAAAGAACAAGAGGTTACGTGGCGTCGCCTACAGATGAGAGCGATACGCACCCAATCACTCCTCGCGCACATTTATCCTGATGAATAAAACCCTAACTGTAAACACTGCGGCCAACGAGCCAACTACGATCATGTCCTATGGGATTGCAAAATAGAGCCACCTCCGGATGACCTAGTTACCGATTCTTCCCAATAGCGGTGGGAGGCCGTGCTGGCTAGCTATGACCTCAGAACGCAAGTTCTGGCGGTGGAGTGGGCTGACAAAGTCGTCGAGGGCTACGTACTCTCGACCACTTAACGCGACCTCTTAGCACCAAGCTCCTTCCAATGAATAAAAAGTTTTAAAATCAATCAGCGTGTTTGTAGACGTATACTTGTGGGAACTAGACACGAACAAAAACAGCGCAGCAACAGGGACTAGAAAGAAGACGGGACAGGCGCTGCGTCGTCGTCTTCTTTCTTGTCCCTGTTCCTGTGGTGTTTTTGTTCAAGTATGTACCAACTCGCTCGACTCGGCGTTTTACGGAGGAACTAGACACGTTGGGTAGCTAGTTTACTTTGGCGCCGATGGCCCCGGTTCGATGGAGGAAGCCACTCTGAGGCGGTGGGGTCGCGGCGTATCTAAAGCCCCTCAAGCTTTTTAGGCGCATCGGACAGGGAAGACGTTGCGGGAACGCCACAAAAGAAAGGGGAAGTCTTGCATACCTCGCAGTTACAGTTAGTTACAGTGCATGAGCCGCGCAAGAAGGGACTGACGTTGGACAGACGACAGGAGAAGAGGGGAACGGTGTCCTCAAGTAATTAACCGTGCCCGACAGGAGCCGGCCCCTCAAGAGAGAGCTTGCCGCAGTTGTGGCCAGCGGTGTCGCACGAATCACCTGTGCCGCTTGCAAGACTGTTGCATCTCAGTAGAAAATAGCAACCGACTTTTGATTTCTCCTCGTCCATTCCCACGAGTGCCTCCGCTTGCAACGTGCTGCGCAACTGCCCATCTTGGAGAAATGTGCTTCCTGTTGGATTGGCCGGATGAAGGGGCGGAACCTTAGGTGATTTAAGGAGCGTGCTGAGGAAGAAAGGACGTTCTGGGCCCTGGCGACAAGGCTCATCTAGTCGCTCGACGCATGAGGTCTTGAATTTTGACTGTTTGCTTTTCTTCATAATGTAAATTAGTTTCTTCAAAGTGCCAGTAAACCCGCTTGTTTTCTTTTTCCCAAACATACACCAGAATCCCTAAAGAGGCCTGTCAAGTGCGTTCAAAACTACGTTTGCACTGCGTAAGTCTTCCGGGTGCTTCTCATTGTACGCCTCAAGGCCCCCTGCGGCTCCGCGCAGAAGGCTGTACGCGTCCTTTTATCCATCCAGGTGCGAGCGAGTCCAGATGCAGCTCTACTGCGCATGCGAGGCTCGGCTTCTCCGCCGTGCATCATGATCACGCACGGTATCGCGGCGACGATAGGAACAAGGGGGCCACGGGCGAGAAGATCCTGGGCGCTGCTCATGCGCTGTGACGCTTCCAGTAAACAACGTAGTTCCGGCGGCCTGGGCTAACCGCCGATTCATTCCTGCAGCGATGTACGTACTACGTCCACCAGTCCACCAGCAGCCAGCATCGACAAGAAGATTAAACAGTGTTCAGCCTGAGTAGCTGCGTCTTTGGTGTGCTACCCTGGCTGCTGTGTGGCACCTTCGAGCGCTTTCTGCTGGCCCAGGATAAACTGGTGTTTTAATCCTTGTTTGTGACGTGTTATAGCTCTCGAGCGAGACCATGGCTCGCGGACCCCAATAATTAGAAAGCGCCTCCTTCAATTTGTGGATCCGCAGCCGCAAAATCCTACAGTTGACTGCTTCGGACCTGTAAACAAAAAGGGCTCGCTGCACGGGTACATTTTTTTTCCCTGCCAGCCACTTACTGTGTCCTTCGCAGTCCGGCGCTCAGGGTGGTGCGCGTGCTAACCTGAGGAGACAGTCATATATATATATATATATATATATATATATATATATATGATCACCCCCTCCGAGACGGATTTGGTAACGCAGCGTCGAGAATTGGTGCGTGCGTCTCGGCAACTACGAGACGACGTAGCAACCAGTTACTGTCGATCGGGAACTCATGGCGTAAGACAGCTAAAGCAGTCCGGCCTGCGGGAGCGTCTCCGGCGTCTCCGCTCACCATAAGCGGTCCTCCGTCGACGAGGAGCGTCTTTGCCTTTGATGGTTACGACCCATGCGCCCCCTTTCTGCCAGAGCAGTTTGGAATAAATGAAGGCGCCCTCAACGGCCCGCTCCATTCTCTCGACGTCAGACTCGGAGAAAAGGAGTCGCGGAGAAAACCGCCGAGAGGGCAGCCGCTCGCTCTTCTTTGTAGACCGCGATCTCGGCGCGCGCCTGAGCCGCCGCGTCGGTCCCTCTGTATAGCCGAGCCGGGTTTCGGCCGCCGAGTGTCGGGAAATGCCCAGAGAAGCAACTGGGGGCTCCCGGAGTGGGACGTCCCCGTTCGTAGGTTGATTTCCGCTGCCAGTATTTCCCATCCATGCCTCCTCACCCGCTTTGTCGTCGTCCTCTTTCGGTTCCCGCCCGATCGGGTCTCCCGTCGCAAAGTGTGTCATGTCTTGACGGCGGAGCAAAGGAGGAGCGGGGAGCAGGGACGGAAAATGCAAATGCACTTCCGCGTTCGAACCAATCATTGCGCCGTGTCTGCTTCATGAATCCCTTCTTCCTTACTCGCTTCCTCTGCTCTCTGTTCTGTTTCGTTTCGGTTCCGTTTCGAAAACTTTCGCGCACCCTGTTTTCAAGGTAGTCAACATGTCAGACTCTGAGTGATAAAAAAGAAAAAAAAAATATCCCGCAGTATAAAATGCGTTGAACGATAAATTTAATCGACTGCCTATTTTTTATACTAGCACATTTGGAGGAGGAATAATAATAATTGTTTTTTTTTTTGGAAAGGAAATGGCGCAGTATCTGTCTCATATATCGTTGGACACCTGAACTGCGCCGTAAGGGAAGGGATAAAGGAGGGAGTGAAAGAAGGAAGGAAGAATAGGTGCCGTAGTGGAGGGCTCCGGAATAATTTCGACCACCTGGGGATCTTTAAAGTGCACTGACATCGCACAGCAAACGGGCGCCTTAGCGTTTTTCCTCCATAAAAACGTAGCCGCCGCGGTCGGGTTAGGAGGAGGATATCCAAACTACCAATTCTGTTTCCTACAGAAAGCCATTCCAGCGGGTCTCACAATACAAGGAGCGGCGTCGGGACATTTTTCTCTCAAGGCAATAACCGAATTTATTTATTCATTAATTAACCCTAAACGCCCTCCAGGTGTATTACATAGGAAGTTACATAAGCCGCAGCAAGATTATAAAAAGGCAATACTGATTGTTACACTGCGCTCAAATACAACAAGAACTCAAGCGTCATTACATAATTGAAATATTCGTGCAAAGGAACATAGTACACAAAATCTGCTGATCCCAAGCTCGCGGGAAATAATGCCAGCCGCGGTGGCCGCATTTCGAAGGATGCGCAAGGCAAAAAAAAAAAACCTGTACGATGTCAGAGCCCGTTAAGAAGCTCGGGTGACCTAAATTAATCCGGAGTCATGCCCTACGGCGTCTCTCATACCCAATGTGTCGCTTCGGGACGCTATAACTCGCGCACCAAACCAACATATATTGAAGATTGTTATTATCACTATGCTCCGGGGTAACCCATTCCATTCTTTCATCGATGAGCTTAAGGCTAATCGTTGTGCTATCACATACAGGCAAAAATGGGTTAACCTTATAGCTGCAATCGACGCGATGTGAGGTATGAGGTGGTGGTAACAAATGCGACCGAGAAAATGATGTGTTATTGTGATGCACTGGGTGAACAAAAATGTAATGTAGCGAATTTTCTCCTCATTGCGACTGATGGCATTGCAAGCGTTTCCTTAAGTGAAGAAACGCTTTTATATCGCGAATAGGATAAGGCGAAATAGCGCTGCTTTATTCTAGACAGTTTCAAGGCTATGAGGGACACCATTGAGGAGGGCTCCGGATAATTTCGACCACCTGGAGTTCTTACGGGCTAGCATCCAGGTACTATAACTGCTTAGCCACCGCAGCGGCTAAAAACATCTTGTTGGTCAGATAAGAGCAAAAAAAGAATTATTTATTTTCTGCCTAAATTACCCAAGTTTGTTCACTTAAACTTCAGAAGTTTGAATTATAGGGCAATAATTTTGTCTGAATGCTTCTGAGCTTCCTAGAAAACATGTAATTCAGAAATGTTCGTCTTATCTGCACGAGTTAGTTTTTGTATTCGCCATGCAAAAAACAGGTAGCGAAATAAGGTTAAAAAAAGAGAAACTCGGGACATCCGCTCGCCGCGCCACGATTAGACTTTTGAAGCGAGCATCCGCTCGTGGTCTTGACCACTGACCTGACGGCAGCTGCGCATGCGCTGGGGACAAACTTGGCACCGGCCATTGCAGGTACTGAGGTAAGAACAGGTGGGGCGGTTCGCAGTAGCCATAAGCAGTCTTACGACGTCGAAGAATCGTGATGGGAGTGCATATCGGCGGCCTGGCTTGAAGTTCCCGCCAGTGCATGCGTTGCTGCCCTGTCGCTTTTTCAGCGCGAGTGGACTGGGCCAGGAGCGAAGTTTGGGTGGTCTCGTGGTTCATTTAAACATTTCCTGAGCATTTTCTTGGACGCAGAAAAATTTCGTTCGTAACAAATAAGAGTATGGAGATTTCTGAATAAATCGTTTTCTAGACGCTGCAAATTCTAACTCAAAGTTTCTTCCTAAGTGCAATGGTTCAGAACTTAATTTAAATTTAATAATAATGTCTCGTCAAACAGAACATAAAAAATGTTATAATTTGCTGTAGTGAGTAGCAAATCGTATGGCTTAGGTTGTCTCTAACAATAATGTCCCACTGTGTCTTTAAACCCTCGCTCCAAGGGACAACATGCATACGGCACCAACTTGAATAACATTGGGGTCACATACCGTAGTGGAGCAGACAGCCGAAGCTGCGAAGCACTAAGACATCGTGCACGCACAAGTAAAACTTTGAACATCAGTAACACCTTACAGTGGCCGGTATATCGAAGAGGTTTCCTTTCTAAAGTTTGAAAAAACCGCGAATAGAGGCAGCGGCGACGTCACAATCCCAACAAATTAAGCACAAAAATGTGAGCTACCTCACAGATCGCTTACCAGCGGATAAAAGAAGGTAATGGAAAGAATATGTGTTATGTATTTTTTTTTGTGAACAATGTCGTATGCAGTCACATAAATTAGGCAGCCTCAATCACCTTGAAGTGACCGCTAGATCAGTAAAACTACCTCTTTTCCTGATAGTTGAGAGCCACGAATGTGGTTGACATAAATTATGATCAAATTAATCGTGCTGGCACGACGCATTATTATGCGTTTCTGGCACGAGTTAATGACAATGAACACAAAAAGAGAAAGCGAAGGCTTTAATGACAGCAAGGGTGGAAAAGTAAGTCGACGGCACGTGTCTCTGGCTTGCTACTTAACCAAACGCGGAAGCACACGAAAAAGCAGGCCAGTATCCAGGGTGACAACCTTGATGCGTTGATGAGGATGAGCTTGCAATTGCTCTTTTTGGTTCGTGTTCGCATATTGGTTGCAATTCTTGGGAGTTCCTGTCAAAGTGCCGGCGCACAGAAAATACAGGAATTAAACGGATCTTGGTCCCAAAGGACCCCTAAAAATGAGCTCTGCGCAGATATCTGCCGGCAGAACAGCGCTCCGCGTAGGGACCTGGCCGCCTTATTTTATTACGATGCCGTTTTGCTTTCGCCGTGCTGCGACGGCGACTGAATTGGCTTCTGTCAACGTAAAGTCAACTACACACATGTTTGCGCAAAAAATCGCTGCCGTGGACACTTTGCCGGGCGCTCTTTTGTTTGTTCTCTGTTTCAGACTTGAGCGTGTCTCGCAGCAAGCTTCAGAATTTCGGGTTTTCGCCGGTCTCCGGTTGCGTAATGGTGCACGGACGCTAACTCTAACGCAAACTGCTACGGAACAACTATGTAAATATCAATTTCGCCTGCGAAAATTTTGCTCCCTCCAATGCTTGTTTTCTGTTGTTCCCACCGTGGCTCGTCCTTAGTGTGCAAAATTTTCACATCAGCGAACCCTTATTTTCCGTTGCTTGTACCTTGGCTTCTGTTTGATCCTTATCTTCTTTTCTTTCTCTTTGGCGGACTAATTGTGAATTCTACTGGTGAACTCTGGACGCCAAACAAGAAAATTCTGATGCTTAGGAGTCGGGGAGTCTAGTTGCGCCAAACCCCGAAGCGAATAAACAAAGTGGGAAGCTAAGATAAAGAAGCATCCACAAGCGATCTCCCAGGAATCCGGGTACTTTGTTGCTCTCTTGCGAGTGCACTTTTGTATATTTTTCCTTGCTCATGTTGAAGTGCTCTTAGGAAGAAAAAATGACATCGGAGCAAGCTCGAAGCTTCATTGAACACTGACTTTTTTTTTTCTAGCGTTGTTTTCTGTTCTGTATTTTTCTCTCTTGTTTTTATGCTTTCTAGTTAGAAGTTGGTGCTTCTTGCAGCACTCCTGTGCTCGAGGAGGAGCGGGTGGGGCGGGGGGAGGGGGGGGGGGGCTTTTCGCTGAACCCCCGAGTAAATATACTGCGTGTTCAACTGTCTCGGACAGCAAGCGTTACGCGGGGTGCTGTAGCAAAAGTCCCGGGATTAATTTAGGCTGCACGCCGAGGGACGGCCTAAAAGCCCTTGGCGAGAAAGCTTCCTTCTTTGTTCCTTTTTGTTGCTTAGTTGCGTGGTCGTTCGTTGCCACGAGTAATAGCTGAACGGACCGGCTTCTTGAGACGATAGCTTGGGCAACACCGGCCCCAACGTGGAGAGAAACTTCGGTGGGCGGCAGCCCCTCGCATTTCGCCACCAGTTCAAATCCGGACCCCCTAGAACACATCTTGCCGGTGACGAATCGAACGCATCGGCCGTGAGATAAGAAGCCTAAATGTGTACCGCCGTTGTTCACGCGAACCTTTATCGTACCTTTCGCAGGGCTGCTGAAGTTAACTGAAGCAGAGGGCTGAAAAGGACCAGCTGTGTTGAATCTGATTTACGAAAGTACTCAAAACGACCCAGATCTTGTGCCGCTAACAGATTTCCCTCTTTTTAAAACTGTATGTTTAGTGTTCTGCTGTAGCATTTAAAAAATCTCGACACGAACAACTATCCTTGAGACTTAGAAAAAATAGTTCTTGGAATGTGCTGTAACAGCAACGGACTTAAGCTAAATTTGGGCGAGCAAGTGACTCGAAACTCGGCATGGATGAATTATTTTACTAGGTTTAGCTGCATCGTCCGGCGAAATAACGCTGCCAGATTCAGACGCATAGAGTTAAGAGCCGATGTTAAGAGCCTACGTTTAGCGAGCAGGTGTGGAGAGTGAAAGAGAAAAGAAAGAGAGATGAATGGTGTCACTTTGCTATAATCGGATCTGTCACGTGCTGTGCTCATCACTGCTTCTTTCTGTAATCCGCTCGCGCCATGCTGCGTGTTGGATATATCTGTAAAGCATTGCTTAACCCTGTAGAAACCGGCCAGTTTGGAGCGAGGCTTCCCGCTTTCGCCTAAAATTCATTCAGAACACTGATCCGGACTCGAAGTGGAGACGGTTGCTATTTATGACTATCGTTGGTGCCTGTGTGATGGTGGCGTAAATCTCCTTAGTCGCGGAACTGTGCCCCAAACTCTCGTATTTAATTAACTTTTAAGTGTCGCTAGGGGTAACATTTGTCGGTAGAATAAATGCAAGGCTAACTCTACCTGCAGCTTACAACCACCTCAGCCTCAGATTAATCTGTAATCTCAGCTTGCTAGTTTGCAAAGGTGCCTGTCTTGTCAAATTTTCAGGGCATTAATAAGGCGGCTTCATTAGGAGGCCCTACATAGTCAAGAGCAGACAAGTCAAGGGAAAGAAGGTGCTCGTTATGTCATGCGTGACAGAATCCAACAGTCACCGAAACCAAGAAGCATCATCATCATCAGCCTGACTACACCCACTGCAGGGCAAAGGCCTCTCCCATGTCTCTCCAATTAACCCTGTCCTTTGCCAGCTGCGCCCACACTATGCATGCAAACTTCCTAACCTCATCCGCCCACCTATCCTTCTGCTGCCCGCTGCTACGCTTGCCTTCTCTTGGAATCCATTCCGTTATCCCGTTACGTGGAGGCTAACGAAAAGGCTTCAGCTTAAGTTAAGGACAACACAGCCAGCCATGGAATGAAAAATAATAGGTGTAACGTTAAGAGACAGGAAGCGGGCAGAGTGGGTGCGGGAACAAACGCGGATTAATGACGTCCTAGTCGAAATCAAGAGTAATAAATGGGCTTGGGCATGGCATGTAATGTGAAAGCATGACAACCGCTTGTCCTTAAGGATCACAGGGAAAGTTTATATTGCATTGTTCATCAATGTTATATTAATAGGTTTATTATTTAAAAATAATTGCTAAGAAAGCAGGAAAAACAACCCCATGATGCCGGTAGGGTCAGAACCCACGACCTCCGAATTTCGCGTCCGGTGCTCTACCAACTGAGCTACGGCGACTTTTTTTGCTTTATTGAACAGAGCTACGGTGACGGCTGTCCAATCTTCTGTTTTCGGGGGTATTTATGTCTAGTGTAAGCGAACCTTGAGAGTGTTCACCAGCGCCGCCCTCATGCATAGCGGCGAACGTAGTACGTCCTGTAGTACCGCAAGCGCCACGTAGGGAGTTGGTCGAACGGTGAGGGCGGAGGCTGTGCGAGAACCCTCTCATGCTATCCATGGCATCAATACTGCCAGAATCGAGGCCCTCCATCGAGGCCCTACATATTCAAGTGCGATTTCTGGACATCAGTTTTTATTGTGAGGCAAATGTGGCATACTGTAAGAAACTGTAATGGAAATATTGAAGGTAATGGTCCAATTTCCCGATGCGTAGCAAAAGCTTCCTTTTAAGGTTTGCCCTTCGCTCGTATCGAGTAGTTAAGGCCGGCGAAAAAAAACCAACAGAGAACATTTTTGACGATAACAAAACCGTTAATAAAAAAACTACAGGCCTACCGAGAGGAGATCTACGGTTATATTAATCGTTATAGTGTAATCTTACGATATGTGAGAAAATTGTGTCCACAAAACACTTCCCGTTGAAAAATCTGGTTGTCCATAATTTCTGGGTATGTGAGTCTTTCTGTGGAAAAAAAAAATTTAACAGCAGCCACCAATGACTTACATCTGATTTGGAGAGCGATAGTGCAATAATGTGCTTTTGCGATCGGAAGTTTACAGGACGTGAGTGTGGGAAAATATTTGCAAAACTGGGCAATGTACCAGTTAAACCATCGGCGTGAGGCGGCGGCTGGGCGGTCGCTGCTTCACTTTGACGCTTCCTACTCTCTCCCGCCTGCGCGGCCCTCCTAGCACGAACTTCGTCCGAGACGGCAGTTCCGGAAGCTGAAGGTTCGCCGTGTGCTCACTGTCGCCGACACCGCTCTCGCTGTTGCGAGGTCTTCGTCGCCAGCCGTTCCTTGGTTTTGCTACGCCGCCGATCGGCATGTCGCCCGAGTGACAGCGACCACAACTGGGTGTTGTTGACGGCGAGCCTCGTGAGCTCGAGTGTGACGAGCGTCCTCTTCATTTATTTTTTATTGGCTTCAAGCCCAGAAAAGCTCTGCTGCTCCGGGCTCTCTTCCTGTTTCATTGATATTTGTCTCTTTACATTTTTTTATTCATTTCTTTCTCTTGAGAGGACTAATAAAAGGGCAATCAAAGGGCAACTGCTGTGACATCCGCGCACGCTGGTTTTTCGTTGTTATTTTCTTTCGCCGCCCCCCTGCTGGAAGGTGATGGATATTAGTGGTCTTATCGGGAGCGCTCCCAGACTGTCTGTCCAGTTGAAGAGTGTAGCCCTCGAAACAGTGGCACGAGGTGTCCTGGCAGCCCCTCTGTACAGCGAGTGTGTGCTGCGGGGCTTATTAGTGTTGGGAAGGAGATGGTGCAGCTGTCATTCTTGCAATGTGGACACCCAGACTTGTGGGTAACGTCTTCCCACAGTCGGAGAGGAGACAGAGAGGCCGCGCCCTCGAAAAACATCGTAAGTGATAGCAAAAATTTTGCTGTAGCTGCGGTTGATTACTGCCAAAAGAGCGAGAGGAGAGAAATTGTGATCCCCATGGCTGCATCTGAGGCTTTGTGTGGCGAATATTGCACTGAAAGTTCTTCTTGTTAGTGGGAATGCTTTTAAGCAGACCCATGTTACCATACGCATTAGCCACTCTTCCAACGTACTAAAGAAGGCATGAAAGAGGCATTCGAGTCACCCAGCGTCGCCTAACTGATTGATTCACTCTACTTTATTTCTCCTCGGAGCGAGGGTAAACTGGGACTAACGGCGCAAAGCCCTGGAAAAGGTCTCAGCCCGCTACCATAAACAGTTACAACAGCGCTGATAATCAATTCAAATTCATACATATAAAAGGCACTTACATTTTGCCCAAAGGAACAGAATTGCAGTAGTAAAGACGATTAGAACATTTGTTACTTGGGATGAGCAAGATAGATAACACATTGGCAAAAATGGAATATATACACACATTTGTGTAGAGAGACAGCGGAAGATCGCTGTCTCTCTACTTGGCATGAAGTAAGCACGTATAATCTCTAAAATTCTGGTAAAAAAAAATGCAATTTTAAAGAGTTGCGGTAACGATGCGAGATGCCGCTTGTGTGACCAATGTGCCCAGGGTAAATCTTGCAAAGCGTGCTCTTATTTGCTTACATTTGGCATCTAACTTGTATGATTTGCGGCTGTTCATATACAGGGTCAATGCAGCTAGACACGAGTGAAAAAAGGCATGTTCGATACCTTTTGTGCATCTCTTGGGACATGTTTAGAAGCGGAATGGAAAGAAATAAAAGCCAAGCGGGCGACCTGAAATGATTCGGCCGCCTCCTTTTATACGTTCACTCGCCGGGAATGAAATCATATTCGCCGTACCCACCCCTTGCAAGCACGGTAGTCTTGTAAACAAGAAAAAGAACGCCCCTTAAAGAGCGTTCCAACATCGCCAGTGCCGAGAAACGGTGGCCTGACAGAGAGGTCTGCTTGCGCACTGGCGCTCGCCGGTGCGATGATGCCTCTGTTGACAGCGTTGACCATCTCCCCTGGGAGCGCCTTCCCCGCCGTCGCAATGGGCCGCCCCCTTTTCTTGCCAGCCGTTCCTCGGGAGGGCGAGGGGAGCCGCGACCTTTTCCTTGCGCTTCTTTATCCCCTAGCACCGGCTGCAAAAATGTGCGACGGCCCAGTTTACGTCTATAGGAGAGAGTACAGGACCCGGACCCCGTCGCGCGCACAATCTGCGGCGATTACCCCGCGAGGGGGCGACCTTCTCGCTGCGCGGTTCTTGCTTCGATATGACGCGCGGAGTTGGCTGGTGAATAGCGGCCGAGCGTCGCGCTCTTGGAGGACGTCGCAGCGCCTACAGCAGCCGCTGTTTCCCAACCTGAGGGGCCGACAGCACGCGTCACCGCACGAGTCGGGACTGACTTGCGACAGAGCTCGTCGCCCTATCGACCTCCTGCTCCTCCTCCCTTCCACGCAATTTATGGATATGTGCGGACCACAAACAGAGGTGCGGCGCGCGCAAGACGCAGGGTTGAAGTCGTAAAGGTGCTCTGGCAGTAATGGGGGAAATAAGCGCATATAATGCGTTTCGTTGGGCCCTGGTAACGTGAGATGCTCGGTAGAGCATGTTGTCCGTTCGCTTCCTCAGGAAATTCGGTAGTGTTTTCATTGCTGAACGTAAATATTCTCTGAAAAAGCTTGGAAGCTACGAAACTGACGCCAAAGGCCATCGAAGTAGTGACGGAGGGCGCGTATACATGATATTAGACGGCACCCTAGTTTCCTTCGTGGCGTACACGGCGGGAGATCACGCAAAGAGGTCCCAAACCTCACGTGGCATTTTTCAGACGGGATTAATTTTCTTTGCCCATTGGAGCTGATAATTTTACGGCAGCTTTGGTCCCAGTAAGCCGAAATAATAGCGTAGTTGAAGCAATAGGCAAACATGGTTCGGGGCCTTTCTCGAGCGGCTACATGACCCTCATTTTGGGAACAGCGCTAACACAGGACGGAGCGAGAACACAACACAGGCGCTGAGTTGCATGACCTTCTGATTTACATGACCCTGCAAACCCCGTTATAATGTGGTATATGGTATTCCTATTTTTTGTTGCTTCGTAATCAGTATACTTCTTTGTGGTTTGTATACCATCGTCCAATAATATAAATCATTGCATCGGCATAACTAATATCGCTAGCACCCAACTAAGACTTGAGGCAGTACGCTTATTGCAAGGCAGTCAAGAATAGCTCTGAAGTTAGCCTATAGAGCGCGGCATCGAAGGTAACGAGCGTGTCAAAGAAAAGAAAAGCGACGCCGAAAGTACGTGACCAACGCTTAAACGCTACGCGAAGCAGAAAACGGGAAAGGGCGCATTATATTTCCTCACTGTTTTCTCTTTTCCACGCATGAGGAAGAAAGCGAACGATTTTCACGCTTTTGCAAGATCGCAGGTGGAAGTTTTTCACGCTTCCAGCTAGGTAGCCAACGTTATCAAGTTTCTGAAGGTTAACGTAATCTTCACGTTTCGGGGAGGTTACGCATAAAAGGAAGGAGCTTGAAGAGAAATATAAAACGAAGGCAGGGTGTCACTATTGTGTCAGCGCGCCGAGGAGTGCAGTTGTCTTCAAAAGATGACTTGAGAAAAACACAAAGGAAAAACGGGATAAAACTGAGTTATTAAAAGTTATGGCAACTCTCCTGTGACTCTTACTGTAGGGCAGAAGCGACCCGACCCGGTTCCATGTTGCTGCTCCTGTATGAAATCATGATCATGTATTTCTCGTCCACAATTTATTTATTTGTTTACCTGAAGCGCAAAGAGTGCATTATCGCAGGGAGGTATATGCAAGGCAGACATGTCGAAACTAGGTCAGAATGTATACTAAAGTATACAAACTAGCTAACACATAGAAGAACAATATGCACACGGCAAATATACCAGAAAGAAGATAAAAAGGAAAAATCTACACTGAGGGTGCACGAAAATAGACAACAGAGGGATGAAAACTATGACAAACACAGAATGCAAAAATAGAGAGGCTGTGTGCATATCATATTAGCACATCAAAGCCTGAAATTGAATTTGAGTCTTACATTTGACAGTGTCTCGAGGTAATTTATTCCAAGAGGCAATGGTGCAAGGAAACAAAGTTATCTTGAACGCATTAATGCAGCGCATGATTAGTGCAGCACATGATTTCGCGAACATGCTTTATGCGTGATTACTCCTTTCTGGCACGAAATTGTTAGTCAGTACATAACGATCTCTCTGCATTCCGATTTCGTGGTGCTACATTTAATACAACATTTCTGATGTAACGAGAAGTCTCCGTGGGCTTAATGAATCCCGGGCCAATGAAACCGCAAGAGAAGAGATGTTCTCTAATGTAATGTAATTGCTGCATGGAAGCCGAGCAGCTCGATTCTTCACCTGTTCCAGCTTGGCAGTCAAATTATAAAATTTCGCATCCCAGAGAGCGCACTTCAAAATTGGCCTTATTTTCGAGAAGCCAAGTCGCTCTTTTATTTTAGGCTGCGCTTTTGTGTACTTCATCTCAGAAGTCTTTGGTTGCAATTGGGGAGCGCTTACACCCGCCGTGAAATTGATTTTAATCATGTTGAAGACAGGCAGCTTCAGAAGCAGAGCTTATAATTCTGTAACCTAGCAGTCATCTCCGTAAAACTGATCCGTGGAGGACGTATCATCGGCAATGTCATTGATATACCAGGTGGTTCATTTTAATCATTACAGCTTTCGAAGACAAATTACGCTGATGATCATGTAAATCCTGCCTTCTCCGAGTGTCTGTTGGGCTCGGCGGACATAATAGAGCATATAGCAGTCACAGTTATGTGCCTAACTTGCCGGCATTTATTAACTTTTTATTTATTCACCTTATGCTGCATGTTTCAATCGCATTCTTAAAGGCTGCATTTATTCGACCCTAATCCAATTGACATAATTTGCCAAAGTGCAGTAGGTTTTGAGGTATTCATCAATGAATCTCCTACTTTTTCTTAGTCTATCAATGAATTCCCTTCTTTTCTTAGCCTTGTCCCAGGTTCGGCTCACGCTGGGCGGACGGTTTCGGAAGAAGGGGCGAAAAAGCAGGAAATTAACTCAGAACTAATTCCAAACTATAATCCTTCGGTCATAATTTCTAAGACGTTTGTTCTGCGCAAGCACAGGGATAAAACCTCAACAGAAAGAGTGCCCGCCCGGACAAATGGTGCGAGCGTATTTTTCCTTATCGAGGATCGAGAAGAGCACTCGTTTTCACGTACTTACCCCGAGTGATGTCAGCAAAGGAGAGCACCGCATCATGGGTGGTTGGGGCATGTTTTTTGCTGTTGTTTAGTGATTTTTTCTCACTCCTCTGTATTATTAGCACTAACTGCGTTTACACGTACAGAACAGTGGCAAAAAATCACTGAACAACCGCAAAAAAACATGCCCCAACCACCCATGATGCGCTTACACTTACACATAGTCGTTGATCAGCGCTTGTACTTATGTGCGTATTTTTCCTTCACCCAAGTGTTCTTATATTCGGTGTTGTCGCAATGTATGTCATCCCAACTAGCCGTGTCATCTATGCAAAGGAAGCACAGAGAAATAGAACAACACAAAAATCTCGGAAATTGTTTTCGGCGGTGCAGTGATTGGTTCCCATACAAAGTTCTGGTTTCTGAATGTCTCTAACTTATTAGCAAGCCTTCCAAAAGTGCTGATGAGTGCATTTCTAGTTTCGGTGTAGCCGCTGAAGAGTATTTCACATGCGTAGGATGCCTAACAGACTAGCGAAAAGCTAGAGTAGTAAAACTGTAGGTCTCTAAAGGGAATTTTGTCATTTATTATAGTTTTTTGTGGGTGTCAATGTTTACCTCCACTTGATGTAATGAGTGTTAACCAGGCCAGCCATGTATCTTCAAGAGAGGCCCTCGCTCCGTCCCCCCTCCTGATTCTCCTGGCAGTACTTTGTTTGGGCATGTACCAGTCAGGAACCACCCCTCGCGGTAAAAAACGTGGTATTGAGAACCCCCCCCCCCAAATATATATATATATATATATATATATATATATATATATATATATATATATATATATATATATATATATATATATATATATATATATATATATATATATATATATATATATATATATAAACTACTGCGTCTCATACACGTAACACAATGATTTGCTACTCTATCCTGACAGAGGACATGCGGCTAAGATAGGAACTGCGATACTTTTTTGTTTGTCCCTTCCCCGCGTTTTGTAACCGGCCAGCAATTTCATATTCTTCCGCCGAGTAAGTTAAAGAAAAGTGCGTAATTTCTTTGTGGACCTAGCAATACCACCAGGTAGATTTTTTCATTATTCCTCCTTAGAACAGTATCATAGCTCCCGATATTCGCCTAAAACCGTTTGACTTCCGTTGCCTAATTTTCGAAGGCTCAGTCTCCTATGAAGTAGCTACGGAGTACCCCAAAAAGCAGCCGTTCTTGAGTTTTTCGATTGAAAATTTCAGATTTATTGTGTTGTAATCGAAATTTTAGTCTCTCATTATTATCCTGCACTAGACCTTACTCCCCGATGCTGGTAATTATGATGATGATCACTGCAATCTTAGGCTCTGAGACATTCAGGCTTGTTCTTTTAGCACCTTAATCGCCTTGCTTGCACTCTGACGCGCACCCGTTGGACTCCGTCCAAGGTTTTGCTCGCAGCTCATCACGGCAGTTGCGCGCGAGGTAAGAAATCTGCCGCGCTTTTCTTGTACTTGCCAGCTGAAGGTGGCTCGGGAAGGAGGAACGGGTGATGGCACGCGTTACATAAGCGTGCCATTCCCCAGCGCTGGGGAAACGGTGGCCCTAGCGAGGCGCGCGCTGTCCCGGGGAGCATTGAACGCGCCCGTGTGCGCTTCGGCCATGGCGCCGCCGTCTTCCCTGCCCTTCTGAGCCGCCTCCCGCGCGCGCGTTGTGTTCGCCGGCTGCCCCCAGATGGCGTGCGACGTCGCGGGCGCTGCGCATGCTCTCGCTCGGGGGGCGGCGCGCGCAGCCGCGGTTCCAGCCGCGGGCCGCCGTCTGTGCCGCCATGGGGACTCTTGGCCACGCTGAGCAGGCTGTCTCGCCAGGAGGGCCCCGGGCGAGCAGCCGCGGCTGAACAGCGAGGCCGGCCCCCCCGAGGGATGGTGCGCTCGGCGCGGCGCGCTCTGCTCTAGGCCGCCGCGCTGCCATGTCCACGCGCAGCCAGGACCCCGCCGCCGTGCCCCTGGCCGGCTCCAGCGGACTCCAGCAGCGCCGCTTTGCCGGAAGATCTGCCGACCGTGCGGCTTCTCCCGAAGGTGAGTGACAGCACGCCGCTGCAGCCGGCGTTCAAGCACCGCGGCGAGCCGCCGGCACCGGTGCGGACGCGCCACCGGGCGCGGCGCGCATGTTCGCGCCACAGCGCGGGCCGGGAGTCACGCGACAGTTTCGGTTTTGCTTCCGCTCAACTTCGGCTCGCGACGCAAAGAGCGGGCCACCACGCGTTTTGAACGGCTCGCCCTGGTGTAGCGCCTTGAAATTAGCCATCCCTGGTCTTTTGCGAGTGTCTCGCTCGAGTTTAAAAATTCTATTCGTGCGGCTGAGAAGTGTCTGCGCTCCGCGCGATTCGAGCTTTTCCGCGTTCAAGGGTAGGCGAGGGTTTAGCCCTCTCCCTCGTTTGGGCTAAGGCGCGGACTGCGATTCCTTCATTTCTCCGCGTTTTGAGTCAAAAGACAAGCTGAAAGGCAGTGTTGTCTCCTTCTGTTCTCGGACAGGTCGGTTAAGGGAGCCCTTTACCTGTTTTTGTGGCAGACTTTTTTCGCGGTTGTCAGCCTCTTTTCTCCTCTTTTGCGTGTCCACATGAGCCGGCCGTCCCCCCTATGAAGGCATACTTGTGGGTTCGCCTCTCGAATTCGGTTCCGATAATGATGCGTTCTCTCGACTGCTGCACTTATGTTGAGCCGGAGCCATGTATTACGTTAATTGCTACCTCGTGGCTCCGGGGTTCCGGATATTACTTCCGGTTGCGTCAACTTGGCTCGTGTGGGTTGCTTCGGACGCCACGATTCTTGCGGAGTCGTTTATAGTTGCGCATTCGTGCTTTGTGAAGTCTGATTGTGTTTCTTGAGATGCATACTTTCTATTTTGACCTCACAAAGGTTGCTGTGCAAACACGCTTTTATTCCTTCATTAGTACTGATGAGAGAAGCTCAGAGCAGGAATTCGAATTCTGGATTTCAAAATTCCTGATCTGGGTGTTCCTCCCTCGTATACTGCAAATTACTGCTTGTAACCGTCTATGTCGCACACATATATTTAGATGTTGTACGTGAAGTAACATATTTTGCGTGCAGTTTTTCAGGCGCACAGTATTGTGTTTTCACATGAAATTGAAATTTCACGCATCTGTAAATGATACAAAACACAAGGTTGATGGTGTTTTCTAGGAGGCCGGGTACCCGTAGCGTGATTCAGAACACTGTGACATGCTCTACTAAGGCGCCCGTGTGCTGTGCGATGTCAGTGCACGTAAAGATCCCCAGGTGTCGAAATTATTCCGGGAGCACTCCACTACGGCACCTCTTTCTTCCTTTCTTCTTTCCACTCCCTCCGTTATCCCTTCCCTTTACGGCGCGGTTCAGGTGTCCAACGATATATGAGACAAATACTGCGCATTTCCTTTCCTCAAAACCAATTATTATTATTATTGACATGCTCTACTACTAGGGAATTGTACCCTAACACGTATGATATCGATAACCCTACAGATATGGTGCTTGTGGCTAGGGCAGTTTTAATTATAATCTGATTATCTTCGTATCTACAAGAAAGCTACGACCAACGGCGTTATTCTCTGACTACGGGCTAATGAAGTGTAATTAAGAGTAAAGGCATGCGTGTTCAAAAACTTGAAAATTGCAATATTTGGAAAGTGTGGCGGCATTGGCCGAGCATGTCTAAAATAATTACCTCACCCACCGAAGGGCACCCGTCCAGGAAATTTTGTTCAAATAAGCTAGAGTGCGCGCGGTTTGTGTGGCTTTGGTTTTGAACGCGTCATGCAGACAAGAATCGCCTTTGCGGTCGAAATGTTCCGTGAGTTTACTGACTGCTGGTGCGTGCAAGGTTTGAAAAACGGTTTGTACCGAAAACGCGGTAGTGAGGCTTTTTTTTTTTTTGACGATGCTCATTTTCTGCACTTACAACGTGCTTTGAACGAGGTATTGCATAAAAACGTTTTAAGTGTCTTATATATGCTACTGCTAATTAAAGACATAACATGAGCCTGGTGGCGCTTGTAATTCCGTTTCTTGCTAAACAGCCAAAGTCATCGGCGTGTAACGATAGTAGGCACCGCAGTCTCGTGAACTTGCCGGCTACTGACAGTTTTTAAGGACTCACCTCCGTGCTGTAGCGGCAGCACGCCTGTTTGCTTGGTTTTTGTGACTGCTTGAGCTCTGCACATTTTAATTAAAGGCACTAATACTGATAAACGCCCAAGTGTTCAAGAGCAAAATTTTACTTTACGCGCGCCATCTTTATGGATTGTTTTTCTATGCTTCGTGAACAAGTGTAGCTGACGGAGTAGCATTGATATCTTGACGCAAGTAGCCTCACTACTCCGCTTCCGCCTTGCATCCGGTGACTAGGCCAGGGTGGTTTCGAAACCACTGGTCTTGACTCTGGGAATAACTGTAACTCATCGCTGCCACTCGCTTATAGCCAGTTTCCATGCATCCTGTTGGACCGTGGGTACATGTGGTTCGGAGCAAAACACTGAGTCATAGGCATGGTGCGGAACACGTGTGTTCAACTCCTACGTGCATCAACAAACCGCTCATAGCTAATGCCTAATTTATATCGATGATGAAGAGCACCACTCAGTGATTAGATAAGCTTTTTTTGGGGCCAGTGCTTCCTCTACTTTTAATAACTAGACGAGAACTGTGATCATGTTTTACTTTTTTTAAATAGGGCTTTTTTCACTTGCGCAACATTCTTATCGAGGCGCTTTAATGGAGACAGTCAGGAATACAAGTGCTCAAAGGAAGTTTTCAATGGCTGTGATCTTATTAGCTATTGTGTGGTCTCGTTTTCTTGACACTACAATGTTAGCTTAGCTATGAAGGCAGCGTTTCCTGCACTGAGGATCATTATTTGGAAAACAAATAGAATGTAGCCTGATAATTAAGTTATCGTTGTAAACACTGCGCCATTAATACTACACACCCTTTTGATTGGTTTTGAAGAAGCTGAAAAAAGTTGGCAGCTCTTATTTTATGTTACGTCCCCATTGACTACATTTATTGTCTTCCTCTTAATGCTATACAAATGTTATGGTTTGCAGAATAATTGTTTAGATAGTTCTATAATGTGCGTATTGCGTGCAATGCACGCCCGCGGAACTGTAGGAATTTTTTTTTTTTTAGCTGCATGGCTCCGGTGAGAACCACCTTTTTTTTTTTTCACCACGTATACAGGTGACTTCACTAAATCCAGTGAGTGTTCACCAGCTAATCGTTTTGCTTTTTGTTCGCGTACGCTTGGCCTGGTTTTCACTTGGCCTCAGCGAGCTCTTGATTGGTTTTCTTAATGCCACAGTGAATTCCTATACATATTGGCACACCTTTGTTTTTTCAGCCCAGGAAACAGGTTGCAATTTACGGTAATTAACTTCAGTATACCGCTACGTCAAAAAGCAAAGCAACTCGCCGGGTAATTCTCTCTGTTCTTGAGAGTTCGCGTTTGATCTACAGTGCCTGTTAGCGAAGACCGCGAACCAGCCCGCTTCATCTGAATAGCTCTGCGGTCTAAATATGTGGCTTCAGTTATACACACTAGTCTATCTGCCGTACGAACAATATAAACATCGTGCTCTACTTCGTTCCCAGAGCTCTCGCAACACCTGGCAGAGCTCAATGAAATCGCCTGATGGAGACAGCTGATAGGATGTCCGATGCGGACAGTGGGGGAGGAAACATGCAGGCCTGCCAACTACGCAGGGGCTCTCAGCTTGACAGTCGCGATGAACACTTGTCAATGGTGTTCAACCTCCGCTCGACTCGTATTTTAACAAGCGTAAGACTTACTCCTTAAAGCACAAGGAGACCTTTTGGGAAGAAAAATTTTCCACATTCTTATTTGAGCGTCCTGCTTTGTGAAGCTTTTGTTCAAATGTTAGAACTCACTGGTGAAATTGCGCATTTGTCTCAGTCAAGGTAATCCGAAGTATTGTTAGTCTGTTATGGTATCTGGAGCATAACGTACCGAAACGGCGAATGGACCACGGAGAGATACCCCAGTGGTGGGCTACGGAGTAGTTTGGACCACATCGGAGTTTTTTCACGCGCAGTGGCATCGCACACTACACGGGAACTTTTTTCGCTACGCCTCCATCAAAATGCATCCGCCACGACCGGGGCTAAATTCAACAACGTTCGGTCCAGGAGCCCGAACGGCACAGCCACTGAGGTACTGCGGCAAGTTTCCAATTAGACTGTTAACCCCGTGATACCTGATATACGAAGCAGACCAGCCTTAGTGAACAACAGAAAAAATAAGCCTATGTACTGACATCGTTGATTAAAAGTTGACAGTAAAAAAATCAATGAAAGGTAGAAAAAAAGAAATACAGCGAGTTCTAATACAAAACTTCTGTTTTGCCGCACCGCGGAGTATTTTTGCTAACCTTGCTATTATTTCCTTAGTCGTAGATAAAAAAAAGTGAATCATCATAATCATCATCATCGTCAAAACCTTCATAAGCCTTGACTACACCCACTGCAGGGCAAAGGCCTCTTCCATATCTCTCCAATTAACCCTCTCCTTTGCCAGTTGCGCCCACCCTATGCCAGCAAACTTCCTAATCTTATCGGTCCACTTTAACCTTCTGCTGCCCCCTGCTACGCTTGCCTTCTCTTGGAATCCACTCTGTTACCCTTAAGGGACCATCGGTTATCTTGCCTTCGCATTACATGCCCTGCCCAAGCCCATTTTTTCCTCTTGATTCCGACTAGTAATATCATTAACATGCGTTTCTTCTCTCACCACTCTGCACCTATCATTTTTCCTTTCCATGGCTCGCTGCGTTTTCCTTAACTTAAGCTGAACCCTTTTCGTCAGCCTCCACGTTTCTGCCCCGTAGGTGAGTACCGGTAAGATACAGCTGTTGTACACTTCCTTTTGAGGGATATAGGTAAACTGTCATTCATGATCTGAGAGAACCTGCCATATGCGCCCCACCACATGTTATTCTTCTAGTTATTTCCCTGTCGGATCAGCTCTCACTACCTGCCCTAAGTAGACCTTCACCACTTCCAGCACCTCGCTGCCAATTGTGAACTGCTGTTCCCTTGCTTGATTTTGAACATTACTTTGGACGTTATGACTTCGACCGTACCAGAAGTTTGGAAGACCGCAAACATTATCTTAATTAATAAGAAAGGAGACGCCAAGAACTTGAAAATTACCGACTGATCAGCTTACTGTCCGTTCCCTATAATGTATTTACTAAGGTAATCGCTAATAGAGTCAGGGCAACCTTAGACTTTAATCAACCAAATGATCAGGCAGGCATTCGTAAAGGATATTCGACAATGGATCATATTCGCACTATCAGTCAGGTAGTAGAGAAATGCGCAGAATATAACCAACCCCTATACTATAGCGCCTTCATCGATTACGAGAAAGCATTTGACTCATTGGAAACCTCGGCAGTCTTGCAGGCATAGCGGAATCATCGTGTAGAAAAGTATTAAGTCACAATAATGGATGATGTCTATAACGACTGCACAGCTACCATAGTCCTTCATAAGTCGGCAATAAAATTCCAATAAGGAAAGGTGGCAGGCAGGGAGACACGATCTCGCCAATGCTATTCACCGCCTGTTACAGGAGGTATTCTGAGGCCTGGACTGGGAACAGTTGGGGATAAGGTTTAATGAATAATACTCAAGAAAACCTGCGATTCGCTCATGACATTGCCTTGCTGAGTCACTCAGGAGGTTAACTGCAAATCAGGATCAATGAGTTACGCAGGCGGAGCAGAACGGTGGGCCTACAGATTAACATGCAGAAAATCAAAGTGAAACTGTGCAACATGGAGTAAAGACGTTTCGCTTTATTCGGTACTATGCGCCAGGGTGTGATCATCTCCAGCTGTCGGTTGCTGCGCATGCGCGCATTTAACGGTAACCTGCGCCTTGCGCCTTATTTCTTGGCGGTTTAGATGTGTGTGCGTGCGGCCTGCGGTGTGCCCAGTGTTCTGCGTTTTTTGTCCCACTTTATCTTTTACGAAATGTGCATTTACACGCGAAGCTGACGCTGTCCAGCCGGTGCCAGAAGTCGATCCTCTTCCAGAATTTTTTTCCTCCGTGGCTGCAGCCAGAGCTGTGACGCACCGTCAGCGCCGTTTACAGCACGCTGGAACACCGCGTTGGTTTGGGATTAGCGCCTCGTTCCTGTTGGCGCTGCCACATGGCACACGTAGGAGAGCGGAGGGAGCTGGGCGCTCACTTGTGCCGGATTCCTTATGTGCCAGCCAAAGCGGAAAATCAAGATAAGAAACAAGAAAAAAGGAAACATGGCGAGAGGAACAAAGGAACCCAGGAATAGCGGCAAAACAAGAGCGGAGGTTGGCGGTCTGGGAGTAAGAGACAAGGAAACGACGACGCGGGAAACAAATAAAGGAAGATGGTTGGAAAGCGAGACACAGAGAGGTGAGGTCGGTGAAAAAATAAAAGGAGAGAAAAAAATTTGAAGATCGCGGCATCGTATCCAAGTGTGCCGTGGAAGCCAGAGAGCACGGGACCAAGTGACTACCGAAAGAGCTGAAAAACAGTGGGAAGGAAGTGAAGCGGTCGTGCATCACATGGTTAGCGAGACTCCTCTCTTGTCTGCAAATGATTTCTGCTGATGAAGGCGTGCGGCGAATGGCGAAGCAAACGGCGAAACAAGGCACTCACATCCTTTTCCTCTCCAGGCCATCACCATCAACAGCCTGCTTTTTTCTGGCCATCAACAGCCTGCTTTTCCTGGTCCTAAAGAGCAGCGAAAGGTCAGCAGAACGATAAAAAGATGTGGGTAGCTCCCCTCAGCTTCAGCAACTGCCGAGCACAGCGCATCAAGCTGTACTGAAATGTACAAACACAGACTCCGATTCCCAGATTTACAGCCTAATTTATAACATTGTTTTAAGCATGCCTGCAATAAAACAAGACCGTGAGCTTCCCGAACACTCCATTTAAAGATATATACACTACATACAATGTAAGCAATACCCGTCATGGGTATTTAAAATGGGGTCTTTTGAGTATAAAAAGGGCTTTTATTATGTAGTAAGAACATTAAACTACTTAAACTGGTATACAGCAGACAAGGGAAGGGAAAAGAGGGGCTCGTTATAACAAGCATGATGGATGCCAACACACACCGAAGCCAGGGAGCAAAGGGGAACGTTTTTTTTTTTCATTTAAGGTGTTCATCGATAAGAGATTAATAAGGTAATCATGTTTAAAAAGTTAATTGATTAGAAAGCACAAGTTAAAACAACTAAACAACCACATTGCGGCCAGTGGGAACCTAAGCAAGTTTTGGCTTTCGTCATGTTAAACTGGTATAGTAATTAATACCAATGACAGGTGAATCGTTCAGATCACTTAGCTGATTAATAAGTTAAAAGTTCTAAAAGTTAACCTTTTCTAATATTACATCTAGACGCCATACTATAATTAGATAGCGACAACTGGCTGTTACAGCTTTATGAGTTTTCTAAAATCTCTAAAACGCGATTATGCTCGCCGTTATGGCGCAACGAATCCTGGCCATCCCGGGTGCGTCAGAGAAAACCCATGCTGCTGTGGAGCACGTTCAGCCACACCCGCCACCAGCACAGGTCACTAGGTGGCCCACATGTCACGTGGCGTCGGTCCTAACCGGGCTTCGCTGATCGCAGCTGGTCGCTGATCCATCCCTGCAGCCCGCGTGGGACAAGGAATGCATTCTTAAGGACCTGCGCTGATTGAGCCACCGACCTTTCACTTCGCTGCAGGGCAAACGTTGATCTCGGCCACTCTGGCCGCTGCTATCACTGTCGTCTTTAGAACCTTCAGGATACAATTATTTCTGCTGAATAAATCACGAGGAGGCCCAATAAACGTTAAGCCTCAGACAAACAGCATAAAAGTAAGCTTTGTTCACGCGCTTTACTGCCTTGCAGACAAAGCACGCTTTACAGGAGCCCAAATTCCCTTCGCTGGTTAAGGAAGCAGGCGTCTTTCAATATCCTGTAAATTGTCGTTGTTATTTTTCACCTTTTTTCTGGATCGTCGCCTGTGTGAAAGTACGACGCATTTCTATCCCCTTGATGCTCTTCCTTGGCAAACGCGGACGAACGTACATGACTGTTCTGTTACCCGCTTTCCTCAGCCATTAGTACTCTTCACTGACGCGGTTTTGAAAGCAGTGCCTATGGTTGTGTTGAGTAGAAAGAAACACCACCTTTGGTTTGATTTTTTTAGCTGCTGCCTAAAACGATAACGAAAGACCCTACCAGACACTTTAGATGGGCAACATGGCATTACATAAAGCGTGCTATAAAGCACATCCGAGTTTCGATAGAAAAAGAACAAAACTGCTTGGTTCAAGAAATATGACATGAGCTGCAAAATTACATAAGAAAATAAATGACGTGAATATCAAGGGAATGAAAGGATCAGGGCTCTCAGTGTTACGAACTAAAGCCTTCCGTTTCCCCTACTTTGAACTGCAGTGCAATGACAGCAGAAATTACGTATGCTTTTTCACTCTCACAAAATCTGTATCGCTTGTCGTCGAACCAGTGCAGTCTCGTCGAGCCGTAAAGGCAAAATCAGTTAAAGCTGGCCACGGTAGTTACTTCGCCGCACAATTATTTTGCAGCGTCCTCGCCTTTTGCTTCTGGCTCCGCGTGGATGGCACTCTTTTCCTCCTTTCCTGGGCCTCGCTAATTAGTTTAGCCGGCATGCGGCGAACAAGACACGCTACCGGCAGCGGTTCCCGCCAGTTCGCGCTAAATATCGACCAGCGAAACGGTCGCGCGACCCGGGTCGGTGTAGACTGCGTGGGGCTCGCAAAGCGGTCGGAGGGGGGGGGGGCGGAGGGGGGGGGGCTTGCTTGGAGGAAGGAGCTTTCGGGCACACTGCACACGTAACCGCCGTCGCGCGAGCACAGCCCGCGTAGTCCCGCCATAAATGAGAAGTCGACCTCCCCTCGACTTTCCTTTCCCTGCTGGCTGTTCTGGAATTCATACCTTTACAAACTGAAGCGCTGGAATGGCGGCCCCGCGCGCGACGTGGGGGGATTCCTTTTAGAGCCCATAAAGCGAGCGTCCGGGAGGAGGAGTGGCCTCCCCCCCCCCCTCTCTTTTTTTGTGTGCGCGCCGCTGCCGCTTTACTGCCGCGGCAACTCTCGTGCCAGCAGCGTGGTGCGGGCTCAAGCGCGTCAGCTGCCACCCGCGCGGAAGCCGCCCCTTCTTTTTTGAAGCAGGCAACCCTCTCGCCGCTTCGCGCAGCCACGTGTCATCTGCCGGCCGGTGCGTAAAATGGGGGACGTGCGCCGCAGTCCCGATGGTGAGGAGGAAAATAGGGAGGAGAGGTTGTAAGCGAGTGTGCCTCGAGGAATGCGCGCCCCTCTCCCCCACCCCCATCATTTGTCTGCTGCCTCGGCGGGTCAATAAGAATCGTGTCTTGTATCGCAACCTGCCACCGGCTCATGTACGGAGCCCCGCGGCTGCCACCGCCGCTACCGCCGCTCCTGTAGCGTAGATATTCTGCCGAAAGCCCTCGCTGGCTCGCGGCCGCACCGCCCGGTGGTTTCTTTTGCCTTATATCTTTTAAACTCTGCTTCTTTTGTATGTACACACATTCGCGTGTGTGCGTACGTGCCTGCTAGCACTGAAACGAAACACTGCGAAACCCGAGAGGCCATTCGAAGTCTTCCGCGAGCCCGGGCCTCAGGCGTGAGCCGAATAACGGCATTCGAGGGCAAAGCAGGTACCCTGATGATCGCTGCGGGAGGGCAATTTCATGAGAAGAAATTTGTTCTGTAACCTGACTACTGCGCCTAATTGGAGCAGGGGCGATCAGTGCAAGTCCATCCGTGAAAGAATTATACGCGTTGCTTTCTACGTTTTCAGCACTTTGTGTTTGAAAGTGTGGGTGGCTGAGAAAAGCTCGCCGAAATTGAGCTAACTTGTATGTGGCCTTAACCTTGTCATGAAAACTGATAGCAGTAAACGAAAAAAAATTATATATGTGTGCCACGCAGTTAATGATCGCATAGCCAGGAAGAAAAATATAGAAATATTAATTTCATGCTCTGAGAAGGCATAAAGCAATGTCTTGCTGTAGTATGAGGCACACGACTTAGAGTGAGATGTTCATTAATGTAGCTGCGCATTTTTTTCCCATTTCATGGACAAAGCTGAAATTATACTGACTTTTACACTGGCATCTAATGTTTGATTGAATTTGGTTTATTTCTATAAACAAGGCTACTGAAGATTATGAGGGAACACGAAGAAAGAAGCTGCACAAAGGCAGCATGACTAGCCCCTAGTTGTATTATAATGGCTGCAACAGGGAGGAAAGAAAACTTCCACCATAACTAATAAACAGGGTAAAGCACAGCAGTAAACTTTAAAACATGAAACAATTCTTGCGCAGAATGCATAAAAAATATGAGAATTCAAGAAAAACCATGCCCCAGCTTGTCGCAGAACGCAAATAGAACAGGACACAGTCATTGGCGCAAAACAGTTCATATAAATCAGTTGCAGAACAAGTGAGCACATCAGTATTATACAGGGTAACATCAGTATCTAAGAGTGGAAAACGGTGGCTTAACGTTTACTGACCATAATTTGTACCCTGGGCGCTACGAGTTTTTGTGAGGCTGCAAGGGAGATAAATGAAATAAGGTTATTTTTTTACATCTTTTTCGTTAGTTGAAACAAACTGGTGGTTCATAACATGCCCTAAAATATTTCGCTCATCTCTTGTAAGCTACGTACTTACATCTGATTCCTGACATTTTTTTTCCTCTCATGTAATCTTGGTATCAGTTCCCTGTGTTCTATACGCATGTTTCTATGCTTGTGATGTTCTTCGAGCTACTTATTTGATAGTATTTCTTTTCCCCATTTGTTCGTTTTTCATCTCCTCGAGCTCTTACGTACCAGCGTATGGTTGTGTTTCTTTTTCCTATGGAATAACTGAAGTTTGGCCAAGTTGGTACAGCATCATAATTTTGCAACAGCTCAACACAACGAGAACAAAAGTGAGAAGTGACACAAAGACGGCGCTCCTTCTCTCCTCTTCTGTCGCTCTTGCCCTCGCTGTGTTGCGCTGTTGCAGAATTATGGAGCATTCTTTTTCCTCTTGCATTTGGTGTTCTGCATTGCCTTCTGTTTCGTTTAAGCGTCCTAGTGTTTTCGTTTATTTTTTACCCTGCATTGTTTACCACTCCCCTGTGTAATAGTTTTATGCGCTGGAAATCGATAAAGCAAATACACGAACGAAATAAACATCATAATTTATTCACGAGCCCAGATTCACTAAGTGTGGGCACCTGAAGATGTTCAAAGTAAAGATGTTTTTTTTTTGTTTACCTCTCGGAGCTACGGCGTGGGATAATCTCGACTATATATGGGGTTCTTTAAAGTGCGGCTGAAATTTCAATTCTCGGCCGATTTGGCATACGGCCTCTATCCAAATGCTGCATGCACGGATGCGAAGAACGCACGCACTCATGCTCGCCAGCAGAATGCTATAGACCCTGAGCCAATGCGGTGGCTGACGTACAACATGCAAGTTATTTCAAAGTTGGTTAGTTGATATACGAGTGCCGAGTGAATGGGTCTTCTTATTCAAGAGGCACGCATACCCAGAAATTGTGGACAAGCGCATTTTTCAGCGGGAAGTTGTTTATGAACGCATTATTTAGTATATCGTAGGACTGCACCTTATAACAATCAATATATCCGCACATCCCTCCTCGCGACGCTCGTAGTTATCTGCTATTTATTGTCAAAAACGTGCCCCATTGGTTTTCTGTGGAAGTCCTACCTATACTCGGTGAGAGCGCAGGACAGACTTTAAAAGCAAGATTTTGCTACGCATCAAAATGTTAGACCATTCCCATCAATATGTTTATAACGGTATATTGCAATACTCCACAGTTGCCTCACGATTAAAAGTGATGTCTCTGAAAGCAGCACATGGTTCTTTTGGTTCACTGACAATGCTACCGTGCTATATTTGCGCATACTTCTGTTTTCAATTCACTAGTGATGTTCGCATAGGTGAACAAAAGGCGTTTAAGATTTTCATAATAACTTTTCTTTAAATTATCAGTGGCGAGAAAGGCAAATGCTTTTGCCGAAAAATGATTTTGGAGCGTTCTCTATCTGCTCCTTAACGCTAATGTATTGGATTGAAATATTTTGATCTTTAGTCACTTTTGACCACACGTCAGTACTAACAAGTTCCAAAATTTATCTCGTTGCCTGTGTGAGGCTATCGACGTCAAGCACGATGCGCTCTCCGTTACTTCTGCTCCGTTTCTTCCCTCCCGTCCCACAGCTCTAGGTGTTTCGCACGGTTATTCGGCTGTCGTGGATGGAACGTCTTGAACGAACGGATGAACAAGATCTGAAAAGAAAATTCAGGGAGACGGGGAGTGGGGGGGGGGGGGGGGGGGGGATTCCGGCTTTTCAGTAAAAAAAAATTCTCAAGAGAAGTCGTAAATAAAGAAAAAAAATGAGTGAATTTGAAGAACGAAACGACCTGCTCTATCGCATGATGTCCAAAGAGTTACGCTTTTCTTTACTTCAGGGGGAGCGTTTAAAAGGCGCCCTGCATAATCCCCTTTTGGACGCGTTCGCTCTGTCATACGTCGATGACAGAGTCTAGTGAGGGTCATTAAACAGTGACTTCTTCTTGCTTAGGCGTTTGCATTTCAGGAGGAAACAGTGCGCCGAGTGATCAAGAGCTCCGTCGGAAGACCCCGCGCGTTTCACTCCAGAGGAGTGCATTTTTGTTCCAGAGCGCAACGTGTGTTGACAGTGCGCCGGCCCTTGTTGGGCATGCCGCGGCCCCCCTCCGACCGCCGGCTGCCTGGACAGAGCGGAGACGGCCGCGTCCGGCCCCCTAATGCGCGGCGCAAGTGCCCCGGACGCGTCGGACGAGATTTTATGGAGCTTTATACATTTTATGGCTTCACGCAAGAGTGGTCGTGCCGGAAGCGCCTGTCGCCAGATGGACCGACGGCCGATTCTCGACCCAGCTTCGCGCAGGCGTCATCGGCACACGCGTCACGGGTCCAGCCCCCCCCCCCCCCCTTCCCCCCCCCATTTTTTTCCCTCTCTTTTGTGGCATTCTGGCGTCTCTCGTGCTTTGCGCAAGAAAAAAGCCGCGGTCGCGCCACAATATCTATGCCGCAGGGAGGTATACGCAGCGGGCAATGAAAAATGGACCTCGCAGATTTCTTGCCCTTCGTATATATTGTTCTCTCCGCCCCTTGCTCCGCTTCTTTGCTTTTCGAGCAATTACTGCAAATGGCTTTTGAAGCACCCACACACTTTTTTTTATTTTAGGGTTTAGTATCTCGATGTCCCCACTTCCTTTTCTGTTTTTCTCTCTCCTAATATAAAGAGCCGCGTGTGGAACGTTTTGAAGCATTTATCAGCGAAATTGTTTGGCCGCATAACCTGGGAAGCCAACACATAATATTTACACCTTTTTTCATTAACGTTGGCTCAGTCCGTCTTTTTGCCTACGATATAATAGCGTATGTAGAATAAAAGTGGCCACTGTAATGACCTCAGCTCGTTGTGCAGTCTGCTTGCCGAAGATTTATGAAAAGTGCTTCCTCGGACCGCTCATTACGCCAGTTAGCCTTCTGAGGCACTCCTGATTGCAAAGTTCGCACTCCTCGCCTTTTGAGTCTGACTAATTTATACATTTTGTCTTATTCCAGAATCCTCGAGCCCATATTTTTGTGGCCCTGCTTTCCAGCTTAATTATTTCATTCTCGCAGACACTCATACCTAATCTACTCTTGCACTCGTTTCGTCTTCTGACTAATGGCTTCACGGTTTCGGCCTGGTTTTATCGTGCAACACCGCCTCCGCTTTGGAATTAATAATTAATAAAGAAGTAGCTGAACCTCGTGGCTACCCCTCGTAATGAAGCAGCCTGCACAGTGTCTTGCGAACAGCTGCAAACGAGCGCCTATATGCTAATTCTCAACATTCACAAATATGCTTAGAACACTTAGAGGACACGCTTAAACTGCATCGTTCGTGGCGCTGGTGTTTTTTGCTGCATGTTCATTATTAATATTTATTTGTTTGTTTTGTTTTCTACGCTTAATCTGCAGTGCCACGAAGTGCACGATATTCTGCGTGCTTTTGAACTAAGGCTTATTTATTGTCCGTGCTAGGGACGTCTCCCTGTTGGCAGCCGTGTCGATCTTTCGTTCTCTCTTCTTCCGTAACTTAAGTTCCTCACCTCTTCCTTCTTTTCCACTTCCCTTTCTGTCTTTAGAGAAGTAGGAACTGCAATCGGCAGGAGTGCCCTTGTACTACCAGCCTGCCTATTCAAATGGCCGTGATGCCTGTTTTGTATCACTTTTTTCTTCCCTCATTCGCTCCAACGTGACCGTGTGTGTACAAGGGTAACGACTGCGGCGCTCTTCTCTGCACCGGGGTATGCGCGTCCGTGGTGCGCCACAGGCGACTCGGTTCCGCGTTATCATCTGCGCCCGAAGGGAGGCACACTTCTCCTCCCAGCAACAGCCCAGCGTCAGCAACGTGACGTAGTACCAATAAAGCGGCCTATCCATCATTAATATCTGCGGCCAAGGCTCGTCGCACTCGAGCCACAAATGTGTGTTGCCGCTAGCAATAAAAGCGCCGTGTGGGAGCCGACTTGCTGCACACTGGAGATACATTATTATGCCGGTTACGTGGGTAGGCGCGTACAAGGCCACTTTTCGTGTGTCTTTTTTTTTCTTTCGCTGCATGAGACGAAAGAAATAAAGGAAAAAGGGGCAATATATGAAAGGAGAAAGCAATCTGAACACAAGATGGAAGGATGAGGGTTAAGTAACGCAGATAAATCAACGCATGGAGATCGAATATTTCTTGACCGATGAAACTCCAAAAAGGTCAGCCCAGCACTAAACACGCTAAGCGCATTTGTTTATGGTACAGTCAGAAAGAGAAAGGGTTTTTGGCATTTAGGACTGCTGTCCCGAAGCTTATATAATAATTGTTCTTGATAGCTGAACGTTGCCCCTTAGGGTCGTGCAGGCCGCCGCGGTGGCTCAGTGGTTACGGCGCTCGGCTGCTGACCCGGAAGACGCGGGTTCGATCCCGGCCGCGGCGGTCAAATTTCGATGGAGGCGAAATTCTAGAGGCCCGTGTACTGTGCGGATGTCAGTGCACGTTAAAGAACCCCAGGTGGTCGAAATTGCCGGAGCCCTTCACTACGGCCGTCCCTCACAGCCTGAGTTGCTTTGGGACGTTAAACCCTATAAACCAAGCCAAACCAACATTAGGGTCGTGCGCCGAATGATTGACAGGCGGCGAATAATTGAGCGCAACCCAGCCGTAAGGCAAAGTCGACGAGAAATGGAGGGGGCTGGTAGCATTGCTCGGTTTTGTTCTGACCTCCCCCCCCCCCCCCCCAAAAAAAAAAAGGACTGGAAAGAGAAACATTCGTTTTCGTGATGGCGACCGCCGGTCGTACAGTGAAATCGCATCGGTTGATCAGAAAGCTCTCTGTTCGGCACTCCTGCTACAGTGTTTTAAGTTTCATGCCTAGATGTCGATGCCAAAAAAAGAAGAAAAAAGAAACAAGCGGAAGGGAGCTGGAGCACCTCTGCCGAAACGGAGCTCCCGTTAGAACACGCTCGGCGGCTGTAAAATTCGCTTCCCGCCGCCTGCGTCTGCGCGATCCGACTCGTGTCTGTCATGCGGCCGGCCGTCCGCCAGACACCGCGGCGCACGGTAGGAGCCCGATTGTCGCATCGAGTTACGCACAGCCGACTTGGCCGCCAACCGACTCTGCGCGACACGCGGGGTCAGCGGCGGGCAGCCCCCGGCAGGCGGCCAGCCCTGCCGCCCATCAGACAGGAACGCCGCGCGGACCGCGTTTCGCTACTGCTCTACTGCCACCGCCACCACTGTCAAGGGTGGCTGCTCATCGATTTCCAATCCGTTTTGCATATACACCCCTGGCTGGACGGTGGAGACAAGCGGCGCGGCAATCAATCTCACGACGGCTCATAACGACCCGCCGCTAGCTGGGCGTGTGTTATTACTCGAACGGCGCCTCCGAAGTGGTTCCCCGCGACTCACGCTCACGCGATAAGGAACGACGGCGAGGGTACACCTTATGGATCGCGTCGTCGCCCTCCCTCCACCTGATGGATCAGCGCAGGTTCGCATGCGACGTCACAGCGCTTACGCCGTCGTGTGCGCTTCCCTCGTTAGGCACCATTCATGGCGGCCCGCCGCTGTTGCACGCAAGGCTCGACGCCGACTGAACCGATTGATGAGCAATTCAGCCGTGTCGGCCGGGCGCCCTCCTCCGCAGAGACGTCCTTGTCCCTTCGCTCTCAACCGAGACCATTCTTCGCGCGCTGTGCTCGCTTCCACTGAATTGTTGTGCGCATGCGTGCGTGCGCGTGTTGGTTGGCGTGCTTGCCACTGCATTCCAACAGCTACGGCGCTGCATTTATAATACTTATTCTGAGAACAGGCGACCTACAGTACTAGACATCTCTGAACGCACTGAAGTTTTAAGGTAGTTACTTTTGGTGGCCTCCGTGCAAACGCGTACTGATGGAGGCAAACTACTGGCAGAGGCACAGAATAGCTGATGTGATGCGCCTATTAAGCGCGCGCTTTTAAAAGAGCGCTTTTTCAATTGTTTCGGCACGTCACGATGTAATTCAGTGGGAAAAAATTGTACCTCCAAAGAAGTGTTCTATTTTGGCGGTTTTCGTCGCTGTCACGCTCTATATTCACCGTTCCGATCTCGCGTCTTGTTGAGCGTCATAAGCACCAGAGTGAAGCCGTATATGCCCCGCTGGGACCAGCGCGCACTGATAATGTATGTACCGAGGGAGGCTCTCTGCTTAGCCGGCAGCGCGGCTCCATTATCTTTGTGTACCACCTTTTTTTTTGTCAGGAGACGAAAGATCTGATTAAGAAACGCCAGAGCATAACGGCGTCAACCCTACAGACAGTATACAACTAGCAGAGCTATAGAAGTTAATAAATAAGTTCAAGGTAGCCCACATAAGAATGTTCAATATAGAGAGGATCGAGCATGCTCTAAAGAACGGAGGTAACCTTAAAGCGGTGAAGAGGAAACTAGGCATTGGTAGAAATCAGATGTATGCGTTAAGAGACAAGGAGAGCGATGTAATTAGCAATATGGAGAAGATAGTTAAAGTAGCCGAAGAGTTCTATACAAACCTACACAGTAGTGAATGTAATCAGAGCGATAATGAGAGAGAAAGTTGCGCACAACAATGCGTCATCCCGCTTGTAACGAAAGAGGAAGTAAAGAAAGCTTTAGGAGCAATGAAAGGGGAAAAGCAGCTGGTGAAGATCAGGTAACAGCAGATCTCTTGAAGGACGGGGAAAATTGTGCTAGAAAAACTAGCCACCCTGTATATGCAATGCCTTATGGCCTCCGCCGTACCAGAAGCTTGGAAGAATGCAAACATTATCTTAATTTATAAGAAAGGAGACGCCAAGGAGTTGAAAAATTACAGACTGATCAGCTGACTGTCCGTTGCCTACAAATTATTTAATAAGGTAATCGCTAAATAGAGTCAGGGCAACCTTAGACTTTAATCAACCAAATGATCAGGCAGGCTTTCATAAAAGATATTCAAAAATAGATTATATACATACTATCAATCAGATGATAGAGAAATAAGCAGAATATAATCAACCTTTATATATAGCTTTCATTGATTACGAGAAAGCAATCAACTCAGTACAAACCTCAGCTGTCATACAGACATTGCGGAATTAGAGTGTAGAAAAGCCTTATGTGAAAATACTGCAAGATATCTATAGCAACTGCACAGCTACCGTAGTCCTTTATAAAGTCAACAATAAAATTCCAATAAGGAAGGGGCGTCAGGCAAGGAGACACGATCTCGCCAATGCTGTTCACCGCTTGTTTACAGGAGGTATTCCGAGGCCTGAATTGGAACAATTGGGGATAAGAGTTAATGGAGAATACCTAAATAATCTGCGATTCGCTGATGACATTGCCTTGATGAGTCACTCACGAGATAAACTGCAAAGCATGATCAATGATTTAGACAGGCAGAGCAAAACGGTGGGTCTAAAAATTAACATGCAGAAAACCAAAGTAATGTTAAACAACCTAGCAAGGGAACAGCAGCTCACAATTGGAAGCGAGGTGCTGAAGTGGTTAAGGAATGCTTAGGGCAGGTAGTGACAGCTGATCCGGATTATGAGAAGGAAAAAACCAGAAGGATAAGAATGGGGTGGAGCGCATATGGCAGGTTCTCTCAGATCATGAATAGCAGTTTACCAATATCCCTCAAGAGAAAAGTGTACAACAGCTGTATTTTGCCGGTACTCACTTACGGGGCAGGAACTTGGAGGCTAACGAAAAGGGTTCAGGTTAAGTTAAGGACAACGCAGCGAGCTATAGAGATGAAAATGATGGCTGTAGAGTTAAGAGACCGGAAGCGGGCAACGTGGGTGAGGGAACAAACGCGTGTTAATGATATCCTAGTCGGAATCAAGAGGAAGAAATGGGCTTGGGCAGGGCTTGTGATGCGAAGGCAAGACAACCGATGGTACATAAGCGTAACGGAGTGGCTTCCAAGAGAAGGCAAGCGTAGCAGGGGGCGGCAGAAGGTTAGGTAAGTGGATGAGGTTAGGAAGTTAGGAGGGATAGGGTAGGCGCAGCTGGCAAAGAACTGGGTTGATTGGAGAGACATGGGAGAGGCCTTTGCCCTGCAGTGGGTTTAGTCATGTTGCTGATGAATGATGATGACTGCCTTTTGTTCTCGCGTCTGTGTCGCTTACACAGTGTAAGAGTCACAGTCTATTCGACTCCTGCATCTTGCATCGCTGCCTCCAGCGCGGGAAGCTCAAGAACAGACAGCCACTACCAGTTTCGTTGACATGCACTCGGCATCGGCAAAGCCAAATCGTGATGTTCAACAGGTTGCATGGTCACAAGTGCATGCCGCATACTCGACCCTCCGCTGCCTGACGGCCCTCAACTGGCGACTGAAGTTGCAGAACTGCTGCCGAGTAAGCTGTATTTGGTGCCTATAGGTTCTGACAAAAGATCCTTTCCAGTTCTTCACTTTTTCGTGAGAGTCTCTCTTTGTATAGCACAGAATTTGCAAGTCCTCTCATTTTACTAGGACGTAGAAGCATAGCTGGATGACAATTATGTTGTCATTAAAATACAAACCAGAGGTAATGCATGAACGTCTAAACATACGCATTCCCTAGAAAGCTCACACTTCTTCAGCTGTTTTCATTGTGGTGTAATGGTGAAAGAATTACAAGAAAATGTTCTTCATGAATAAATAAAAATAAAGCCACGTAATATAGCATATTCAAGCGATTTTTACACTATCAAGTTAAATTGTTCGCCTAGTAATGGATATACGCCAAGCACAGCGCGCTAAATTTTCTTATAAGGTGCCACTCATAGAAAAAAAAACTTTTCCCTCCGTTTGTTCTTTTTTGCTTTAATTTTGCATTTAATGGCAAGTACACCAGGAAACCGTAGTTGCACGAAAGTGGAATGCAATGCGTTTCAACGGTTTTTTCCCGAAGGTTCTACTTTCATCTGCGCCGATAAAGCTGCAATATTCCTCGCCCTCGCACAATCTTCCCGTTCATTCCGCGAGCGGCTGCGTGATAACGTTGCGAACTCCGAACGTCTCCCCGCCTTCGCCTGCGCGAATCGAGCAGAAGCGTTGTTGCTGGTGCCTCGTCGCAGCAGGGGGGGGGGGGGGGGGGGGGATTTGGCCTGCATAAAACATTGCGAACTGCGCGCTTGGTCTTACAGCTCCGGAGAAACGAGGAGCGCTCCGCGCTAAATTAAACAGCGTTTGAATGCTGTTCACGCGTCGAGCCGATTGCATGCCGCGCCGCGGTTCGCAACGGTTGGCCCAAATTTCTCGCCCTCCTCTCCGTCCAGCTTGTTATGCTTCTCTCTAGTTGTTGTTGTTGTTGTTCGGTGGGCCCACTCCGTTCACTTTCCATTTTATTTTATTTTCGCGTCTTCTGCCGTTCTTAGATAACGATTCCCGGCTAGGAAACGCGCTGGCGGTGGGCCGGGCCTCTTCCCTTCGTTATACAACTTTTATTTCGCCCGCTGCCTCGGGCCAACGGGCTCAGCAACTCGTGCCGCTCTTGTTTTCTTTCCTCGCCACTGGTGCTGCGGAATCAGGTAGCGAAGCAAGAAATGCGTCGCCTCCGCCTGCGGGAAATGCGAGCCCCCTTCCTTCTTCGTCGTGCGCCCGGCGTGCTCCGGCTTGCCCGCAACAATCTATAGGCTTGATCGACCGTCCGGTGACACCCGTGCTCCCTGTCTCTCCATGTCTGGGGCCTTTCTTCTTTCCCCCCATCTCTCTGCGAAGCGGGCGCGCGCCTTTACAGCCGCGGGGGGGGGGGGGGGGGGGGGGGGGGCATTCCGCTCACGCCCCGCGGCTCGGCTGGCGCGTTCCGTGCGGCAAGCGTTTCGCCCGCCCAAAGCAGACCGGTGACACTGAGCACGTCGTTGCCGAGTTCGAAATCGTCACGCAGAGAGACGTAGAGATGCTGTCTCTCCCGCGCTTGCGCTCGCTGCGATGGGGCGAAGCCATTGCAGACGCGGATTATGTGACGCAATATAGCCATATGCCTAAGTAGCGTGAAGAAGGTTTCACCATTGGAAAGCAAATGCGGAGGAAGGATCTGAGAAGCTAAGACTGAACAAGTCTCAGCGCAAGTGTCGCCGAACTGTCAAGTAATAGCCCAAAAACAAGGACAAGAGGGGGGAAACACAGCTTGATTAGAACTCGGTGTACTGAGGCCTTGGGGATTCGCTGAGCCCGAATGAAGCCAAGCGCTCGAGGAGGGGGGAGCGAGTGGTAAATACGGGGGAGGCAATGGTAGCATTACATGTACGTGGAATGGACGACGCGCGATGGGGCTGTGCCGACTAATTTATGGTGGTATCCGTTATGGTGGTATCTATTGAATTATCTATGGTATCCATGGTGAATAAAGTTAGCGATAAGCTGTGCAAGCTCAGAGGTCTTATGCTAAAGGAAAACGGAAAGCGAACGCTCGTTGTTTTAGCGCATGCATTTTTCGAGCGCCAAGACTGACTGCTGCCAACCTCAGCCGCAGCTGCACCCGCCGTGACCGACGGGAAAGCCGACCGGGCTCGCCGCGTCCCCTCAGTCGGGCAGTCGTGCCGCCCAGCGCGCGAGAGGCGCTCCTCGGCGTTCCGGCGCATGCGATCCACCTTTCTGGCGTCGCCACCGTGCCGTCGCAAGTCAGCTTTCATAGGTATGGCCTCGAATTTGCGACTGGTGCATGAGCATGGCCACTGAGCAGGCGACACTACCCCGGTGACCGTAATCTACTCGGCGGCGATAACGCCGACGGCAGCTTTCGGAGCGCTGGCGCCGAAAATGCTTCGTGGCTATTAACGGAAGCGAGTCGTAGTGCGGCGACGAAAAAAACGTAATTAAATCCGAGGCAAAGTTATGTGAACAGCCTTAAAATCCCGCAACCTGCTTGAAATCATCGTTGCGGATGGAGCGTTCACCTCGCAAATCGCTTTTTTGATGGTTTAGGCGCGCATTGAGAGCTCGCGCCGGCAACGCAGCATGACGCAGTTTACGTGTTACTGTACAGCCTTTGTCAAAAGTAAAGAGCCGAAGAGGTTTGCTTCTAAGCCTTGCAGAGAAGCTCTTGCAGCGTCCGAGTAAGTCTAAGCACCTAAACTGGGAGCACAAGAGTCCGTGTCACCTTTGAGAGATTCAGAGCACTGACGATGCTAAAATAGCCGCACTGCGTCGACCACAAGTAAATCGGCTGGGCTGTATATTTTTGATGAAGGGTGGCGTTCCGGGTGCCAGCACTCAGAAGGCTGTTGTCGAAATTGTCTAGAGGCTATTATGGCGTCCGGTGTGGCCCCGCCCGGCTGCGGGAATCCCTAGATCAGACGAAGAGCGCAGCTCACCAACTCACTGACCTTTTCCGCGGCGTGTCTGACCGGCCCCGGAGTGGCTGCTGCGCGCTCGTCTAATCTAGGCCACTGCAGGCAACCGCTTACTGCTCTCCTTCCCTTGTTTTATCCCACAGCTGGAATTGTGCGCAGATACGGAGAATAAGAAATGCGCCAATTGAAATTGCACTTTATGTTCGTTAACTAACCATCCCTCAGCCCATACTGCCGCTGAAAAATACGACAGACTTAAAGAAAACCATTTGGAAAGTCGAAAAAAGAGTAAAGAGAATGGATGAGATGCGTTTCCGGAGTAAACGCCACGGATTATGGGAAATCCTTCTTTCTGCTACCTCTACTCGCTAATCGCAGTCGCTGTGTTGGTATCGCTTATTCTACTAATTTATTTGTGCTGCAACATCACTGAGTCCACTGCAACATCGCAAGAACAAAGTGACGTCGATTCTTTTCTCTTCCCCATGGCGTTCACCCAACACGAAGCAGTCGCCCAGTTACTGCAGTTAGGGAAAATGTGAATGCGTTCTGTGTGTGGAGCAACGGAATGAAATTGAAGGGAAAAGAGTGGAGGCATCATCCCTGATGTGTGGGTACGCTTAGAACACGTGTACAGTGCTCTAACGAAATAACTCGAGGAGGCTTTCAAACCGGCATACTGCCATCGCATACGCGGAGGTGGTATGCGCATGCGTGCTGCAGGAGACGCCAGCAGACGAACGCGCCTGAAACATAGCCTCCTGAAGAAGGTGCCTGAAGCGTTCCCTGGATTTCCCATGTAGCGTTGGTCGCCACTTTGTTGCGCAGACTGGCTGCAATGCGGCGCTGAAAGATGACGCGTGGTCATCTTTCAGCAAGAGGTGTTGGAAGATTGGTCGCTCAAAATCAGGGTGGGTGACGTAAGATTGCGTGTCAGGGATTTGAAATTGTATGTAAAGAAAAATGGCGAATTTATAGACAGTATTGTTAAGTTTGACGGATTGCTTAAAGTAAATAGAAAAAGGGGGGGGGGGGCTGCATAAAGTGGATGGAAGGTCCAGGCGTCAGTTAGCATACTGGCCTGGTGGTCGGCCCGCTGCTGAATGGGCATCTTGCATATCTAATATTCTTGGGAGTCCGCGATATCCGTGTCTATCAGCGTAACTTTACGAGTTTTGTAGCGACAGCTACATTACGGTAGCATGTCGAGCCTTCAGCGTGGCGGCGCCGCCATGCTGTCACGTGGTTGGTCACGTGGTGCGGCGCAGCTGCCGACGGTGCGGCGCCGTGGCTGAATCACGTGGCTCCTCACGTGGTTGGTCACGTGACCAAGTTCCACTCAGTCAGCTGTAGCTATCGCGTCACTCCAGGTTTAACCAGAGCTAAACCATCGCCAATTTTTTTTTCCAATCGGGTGAAGCACTCAGCCGGGACATATTTTCAAGGGCAGCCCGATCTATATTGGATTGCTTTTCTGACGAGCTTTCACCCAGCTAGGAACTTGGGCTCCTTAAAAATGTTTCCATACCTCAGATATAAAGCTTTCCCTCTGTCATCTAACCTTTCTGCCAGAAAAAGAAAACATGCAACCACAGTGAACGAGGTTGAAAGCCTTGCAGGCTCACAAACAGCCTGACAAAATGACGAAGCACGCTTGATGAAGTGTCATGAAACAACCATGGAAGGAGATGCACGTGCGACATGCGAATATGAGAAGGTGGACTCGAAGGCACAGACTGCACACTTGCAGACAAAAAAAAAAACGGTATGAGCAGGTGCGATACGAAGCCGGCAAAAATTGCCACTCATTGCAGCTTCAAGAATTTGCGCCAAAAGCTAAGTTTCTTTTATTATTGAATTCACGGCTGCCTTCTTTTTTCTCGGTGTGGCTTGTTAACCAATGTCTTCAAGACATTTTGCGAGTAATTTGCACGAATGATCTCCATTGGCCGCTATATCCTTGTTGCCACAGAATGGTATTCACACGTGTGTAGAAAACATGTGTCCACAGGCTTCTAAAGATGCTTTTGGATGTCCAGGAACTTCTCGGGGAAATGAAAGGCTCTTAGAAGCTCTGGCGTCGGCCAAAAACTTTGAACCGCCTTTCACGGCGCTAATTGTCTGCAGGGATTTAATCCAGTTCTTGCCTTCTGCGTTTTTACCTGTCGGTTAAGGATCTTTATTTCTCCGTCCGTGTTAGCTGCACGCTTACTGGTTAGTTTTCCAGTCCTTTTCGCTACTGCAAGTCAACGCTATTTCTGTACAACAGTTTAAATACTTCAGCTGCCCACTTGTTATCGTCGAATTTCTTCAGGCCGGCACTTCTTAATATAATATTTTACTCTGAGCTCCCCGCGTGCTTCGAACGATGCCCAGCCTACGTTCCCCTGTACTGATTCGTTTGTGGTTTTGCCGTCGGCAATTAGTGATAATGTTCCGAAGCTTTTTCGTTATTTTTTTCTAACCCTGATTGAACTGTGTCGCTGCACACTAATCGGAAGACGCAGCTCACGAGACCTCTGGGAAGCGCTTTCGAGTAGCATGCAGCTGCCGCAGCTGCTGTTTTCTTCACTGCGCGCTTTCTACGCCTCTAGAGATTGTTCTATTGAGCGCTTCATGAACGACGAGTTCTCATGTATTCGATAAGCATGCGAAAAAACGTCAAATCGAAGCTGCGACACCTTCGTGCAGTGTCATGCATATCGTGTGGAAAAGGTCTCGATGCCGATCGTAACGCGCCGGTATGCCAAGCGGAGTGGGACTGTATGCTTGCTTCTTCCACGAAGACTCGCACAACCACTTGGTCTAATGACAACAGTATTTTGTCTATACCATTCCTAAAATATCCTATAACATTGTTCGCTTCCCGGTGCTCTAATTTAGACGGCTATAGCAGTCTTCGACTCGCCCCCCAAAGTCTCGGATTCAACTTCCGAATTTAGGCAGATCTTGGAAGTTTACGAACCTTAAATCATCTTTTCCGGTCAACTTTCAAAAGAAAAAATGTTTTCAGTTGTAGCTGAACTGTTTCAACCTTTTCTGGTCAGCAATGTTTCGCTGCACCTGACGAGGGCGCGTAGGAGCAAGGCAGAACGAGGCACATGGAGATGCGTGCCCCCTTCCAATGTCTGAGGCGGCATGCCACTTAACACACAGTCACGTGGCGCGTACTCCTAGCGAGTGTCTATAGAGACTGGGCTTCATTCTCAGGGAACTGCGCTCATTTTGCCTAAGAGTAGATACGTTAGACGCCGACACCTCCAACAAAAACAATCCTTAATTGCTAAGGGCGTCAGCAATGCACTCATTTGGCTCAAATATACATGGACCAGCATCAGTGGTCGAATTAGGCATAAATGCATTCTTGTCAATAACGATATAACATCTACGTTGCGAGCAGAACTCTTCTTTACCACCACCTAAGCGCGCTATTAGACATGGTGGTCTGTGCGGGGTCTCAGAGTTGTGGATATTTATAAAAAGATCTTGCACATATATAGGTATGCCCCGAACCCAAGCGGCACACCTACGGTTGCTGAAAGCTACAGGGTATGAACAAATGTATATGAGTGCATCTAAACAAGATACTGAATGACACCGGGCTATCATCTGGGCCCGTTCTACCGTTTTACTGGTCGTTATGTTACTGTGCTGTGATAGGAATTAGTGCTAAGTCATCAGTGAGCATCTTGTGACGTTCTTATTTGCAGTGCTTCAACACGTACGGGAGCAAACGCATAATATATTCAAAGCTTTCGGCCAGTAAAGCGTTCGAAAACAAGCGACTGCTTTTACATTAATTTATTTACTGCCAACCAGAAAGCGAATACTTGTCAGGTGCTATTTCTTCACAGCATACTGCAGTATGTGCGTTGCATTGTGCATTTTATTAAGCGGGTCCTGTAAGACGTGCAGCAAGATTCATGATGAGAAATACTATTGCCTATATATATGCCACGAGCAGGCATGGAGAGCACTCTAAGGACTGAGCACCACACGACCAGGTGGTTGCACGACCTGTGGCTATATTGTTGAATTCTTCGTGTTGCAAGAGCAGGAGTAGACCCAATGAGCGTTATTTACGGCTTACTGGACCCTAAGTGGCTTCCCTGCCAGCGACAATGCTCATACATCAGTGGTTAATTAGCACTCGGGGAGCTCTTTACCAGGGCAACTGCATCCTTCGCTCGTGATCTCCCGCTGTGCAGGGGCAAATTCTTCCCGGAGAGCATTTTCGTTACTGGAGGCCGATGGTGCCTTTAACTGATAATTTGGAAGTTCGCATCGATACTGCCGTAGCTCCTGGGCTTGCACTCTTCGCTTCTCCCTCCGCCTTCCCGCCGCGAACGTCGTAACAAACCCGCAATGAAGACAATCCATCACTGCTAGGAACATAACTTACACTATAAGCACAATGTAGTGACGCATAACTACGTGGAATACATATCGTTGAAAACTTTTCTATGAAAGAGGCTTTTATCAAATTAGGAATACGTTTTTTTTAAACAATAAGAACATTTTAGTTAGACAACGATGCCACCAGAGAATGCGTAGTAATTATTTGAAACTTCATACGTCGTGCATGTGCTACTGTATACACACGACACTCGTATTACTGTCATGCGAACTCGTAGAAGCTGCAAAGCTCAGGAGCGACTAGGTTCAGCAAATATCATTCTTGAAGACTGAAGGACAGCCTTGAACTTTTTATGAGTTTCTCATCACGGCCCTCTCCCGCTCACCCGCCAGTGAGCGACAATTCAGCGAGGAATCCGAGAAACTACTGAGAAGGCGTCAAGGAAAAGGAGTAGCTGTATGTGTCTCGTTTGGAAAAGCGCACTAATAATTTTAAACGTTCGCGAAGTGATTTTTTTTTCTTTCAGTGCGATAGCATTTAGATTACCGCCTCAGAAAAAAAAATGTCAGACTTGTCTGTCACGAAATTTCGTGCCTTGCCAGTGGACCTATAATAGGGCACCTGCAAACTTTAAAATATGTACACCCTGAAATCTAGTAGTTGTCCCAGCCCCCAAGAATTTCAAACGACCCCCAGAATTTTGAAAGTAGGCCCACACCAGAAAACGGATTAAAGTGGATTAGTGGGCAGGATTAGTACAATCTCATAGGATAATCCAATGGAAGGTACTCAACCATTCTAGAAGGTGATGACTCACGCATATCATCTAAGGGTAATAGAACCGGTTCCACCAGAGCTTTTGCGGGAAAATCGCAAGAA
>NC_135497.1:76914582-76949797 GCF_052857255.1 Amblyomma americanum | reverse complement strand
ACTGTAGTCAGCAATCACCCGCGCATACGCCGGGGTTGAATGCAGAGAAGAAACCCCCATGCGTGGCACTTGAAGTGCGTGCAGAACCTGTCACTTGGGCGTCCCACAACGTCAACCGCTGCGGCGGGGCGCCGTGGTTACCGCGTGTTTGGCAGCCGAGGTCGGCGACACCGCTTCGATCTGCACTGGCGTGCGCCGAATTAGTACGACGACGGCACGCTGAAATCTCTGCGTGCTATGGCTTCAGCGTGTTCGGGAGAAGCCCGAGCGGTCGAAGCGACTGAAAAGACCTCTCACTGCGGCTCTTGCATGATATCCCCGCGTTTCCATATTAGTTGTAAGGGTCTCCCTGTTAGCGGTAAGTGGCACGGGTCCGGCGGTTTTATGTGCTTTTCTGCGTTCTTGTCCTTTGTGGCGGCGTGTTCTCTTCAACTAGGAGCCGACTAGCCCAATCCAAAGTATTACTTATGCCAGGCATGTTTTCTTTTTCCCCTGTAGATTAAGTACTAGTTTATGTGCACCACTTCATGAGCTCCTCTCGAGTTATTCCGAAGCAGCAATTTATCAGTGCTCGCATGCGAATAACAATTCAGAAACAGTTACCGCATCGGCTCTATCGTTTTGTAGCATGCCTTCCGCGAAGGCTTCTTGTTCCTTGGCAGGGGGGCCTTATAATATGGTATTTCTTGAAGTAAAGAGAAGGTCTGTCGGTTCCATTCACTAAAACATTGAATGTTATCTCGATCAACGGTCCTATAAACGAGCTGAATGCTGCGTGTCAGTTGCAACCAAGATACAGCTTTTCTTTTCTCGTTAGCTATCAGCTAACGCAGGTGTCCAAGGCAGTGGCGAAAAGAAATACTCGCTCCGAAGAAGGGATTCGGACAGATTGTTCCGTCAGGCGGAGATAAGCAGCTGCCGGCATGCGCTTTCCTTCCGCCGCGGTGGCTTGATTTCGGGGGGGGGGGGGGGGGCGATTAGGCGTGAAATATATGTGTATATACAGGCTCCCACGTGAGGACCACGTAGCAAGCTTAGCCTGCAGCACCGGGGCAATACTCGCTTTTGCAGTACCGTATGCCAAGCGTCGTCGTGGAAGCAGCCTTCATCTTCTTCCGCGACCCTTGCGCCGGCGGTATCTCGCGCGAGCGGCGACGCCGTCCGATCCAGGCCCGACGTGCTTCCAGTGCTCGTCCCGGATCCACCGCCTGTCGGAAGCGCGGCGGCTGCTTTTTGGCCGCGCTGCGCTCGCTGCCGCCCCGATACCCCGCTTCCCGGCCGCCTTTTCCCCCCTTTCTCCCTGCTGCGCTGCGCTCATCGTTTCGCATACGCGCGATATGCGAGCTCGTTAGCCGCATCCTTCTTTCTTTTTCGTTCAGAGGGATAGACGTGGAGGGCAGAGGGAGAACGGAGAGGAGGGCCGTGAGGGGGAAACCTTAAGCGACCCGGATGGAAGCTTTTTCCTTTCTTTCGTTCTCTCTCTTTCCTTCTTTTTTTTCCCCCCGCTGCGTGTCTCCCGCGCTCAGCGCGCTCGAGCTGAGCAAGGTCGCTTGTGTCCATTGTCCCCTCTTTGTTACAGCAAGATTTTTATACGCGCGGCGAGTGTTACGTCTCCGCCATTTTTCGCCTCCGCGCGTTTTCATTCGCTTCTTTTTTTTTTTTCCTGGACGCGAAGAGCGCGCGCTTTTCCCTCTGCGCAGCGGGAAAGCGCGGCACTCAGTTTTTGACAAACTTGCGAGGAAAGTGGACGGCGGCGGCGTTCTCATTACGCCCCCGCTGAAGCCAAAGAAGACAAAAGAAAATCGAACAAGCCCGCGCGAAAAATACCGGCCCTCCCTCAAAAGCTTTCACCCGTCGTCGCGCCCATACCTTTTTCTCAGCGCATGCCAAATTATGTCCCTTCTGCTTCTTTTATTATTTTTTTCTGTCTGTAACCTTCGCGCGCTGGCAGTCTTTGCTCTTTGTCCTCTAATTCGTACATCCTCTTGCCTTATATTCATCCGTGTGTTCTCATTTTGACCCGACGCAATTACACGGGAGTATAATTCACTCCCCCTTTGAACTCTCCCGGTGGCTGTCACGGCAGAGAAGAGAGGGCGACGATTGCTCTTGACTAGTGTGCTTCGCATGGGGCGCGTTGCCTCGGAACAATGTGGGTAACATCAGAAGAAATGGGAGCGCCCGCTGTGCTCTCGCGACTCTTGTAGTCTTGCATCCTTTTTTTTTTTTTGTGACGCTGGCCTCTGCCGAGCAATCGAGGTTATTGCGGTGTGACAAAAAGGGATAAGTGTTTGCTGATGACACCCCTTATTTCCTCTGACGTGAAAAGGCTCTCTTTGAGACCCCCCCCCCCCCCCCTCTTCCCCCTTCACAATAGACAACACAGTGGCTTCACTATGGTCTGCGAACTCGCGCGGTGATTAAAAAGACTACAAGAGCACGACAAATTGGGCAGCGAGTCAAGTGCCACTTTATTAGGGACGTTTGTCTTGCGGTGAAATCTGTGATCGTGACCGAGGTAAAGGTTGCCCCTCTTCGAGTCAAGTTTGGTGTTTTTGTGGCGCACCCTAGGCTATTTGGCGCTGAAGAATGGACCAATTTACTTCCGGGCTCGTCGCTTTCCTTTCCTCGTAATATCGCGTGCGAAGAGGCATTTCCGTCTCGTACATGTCCATTACTCCGGTAGCTTTCAGTGCTGTATAAACGGAGAAAAGTTTAAGTTTAGGAGGATCTATTCCTGCCGGCAGGGCTTTGACGGTATATTCATGTTGCACACTATTGAAAGCGGAGTGACATGCGCGTGTGCTTTTTTTTTTTTTTTGTCCGGTCACTGTACGTATACCCACCAAGCGGAAGAAGAATTTTCGCGCTAATGCGCGGAAAAAGGAAGCCTCCCTGGGCGGCGCAGTGACCCGGCGTTCTGCCGGCGGCCAAATGTCAGCCGGGTCAGTGGGAGGAGGAGGGGGTGGAGGTGCGCCGAGCGAGGCAAGAGGAGCCGCGGTTCGTTTACTGCAGGCCTTCCGCGCCTGTGTTTCGCGGGCGACGCAGGGGCCGAGCGGAGGCGACAGCCCGTGAGCGGCCGCCGTGCTCTCTCTCGGTCTTCTTTCGAGGAGAGCCTCTGGGTCCGCGGTATCTCTTCATCTGAGAAGGCAGCTCGGACCGGCTCCGCGCTTTAAACGCGGTCGGGGCTCCCAAGCACGCCCCGAGGAGAAAGAATGCCAAGGAGCGGGTGCCAAGGTAAATGAGTGGCGCGTGTGCTGGACACCCCACACGACGCTCCCAAGCGTCACTCGGCGGGAGGACATCGCGGGGTGGGCCTTGCGACGTGCTTGCCGACTTAACTATAGTGAAGTGCCGCCTGTAAGGGCTGCGCCTACAGGAGAGATTGACGGCTAGGCCCGTCTTTTAGGAGCCATTCCGAAGCACCGGCTTACCGCTATTCACAGAGACTACGCCCTTACCTACTGCACAGCGTTGACCGGTGAATGAATACAAGCCGAGCTGATAATACAACGTAGTAATCGGCTGTCATTAGACAATTTTAGTTACACCTTACGTAGAGAATTCGCGTGCGCAAACGTGAGAACTCTACGTGCGCCACGCGCATGTTGCCTTAAATGCTTTTGCAAGCGGCAATTTGAACCTATTGCGCTATTGCACTGACCTGGAATTGCTCGCGTATGCTTCTAAGAGTCATCTGTCGCTAGGTATCGACACTGTTGTAGCCAATGTCATCCAAGACTAGTCATTAAGCGAAGCCAGAAGGGCTGCATTAGCGCATGAAACGTGTGGTTCTTGCTTGTGTAGATTTAGCTTTGCAAAGCTTTGAAGTGTCATCTGTAATTCTCACCTGCTGTCAGCGCTGTCTTGGGATGAAGCGGACGACTTCCTGATGACAACGGAGGAGCGACAGCTTTTCAAATGCTCTCTGGACGATGCAAGAAGCAGGTTCGCGCAATCGCGCACAGTGCGGGTGATTACCACTTTTTTATTCGCCTCTGACGGGCGCACAGCGATTTCATACTACCGTATTGCATGTCGCATGCAGTCTTCGAAATGGTTGCATCCTCTTTCATGGCGCAGAAAATTCATGTAGCCGCTTTTCGAACAACGAAAGCGCGGAGCTTTCCCACTCATGTCAGAGTTTTGGCTGCTTTCTTGCATTTGGCGTACTCTCGCCTGCTCGAGATCTCGCGAGACCTTCCCGCAGAGCTCTCTACGTGCGCAAAGCACGCACGCAAGCTTCAGGATCTCACGTGCGTCCGTGAGACTCACGCAAGCCCGTTGCGTTCTGCGCATGCGCACTGCTCACCCGTAAGAGCTCCACGTACGCAGAGCTTTACGTGCATGTAACTAAAACTGCTTATTACTACGCATTCTGCGCATCATTTCTACGCATTCACGCGTTCGTCGCTATTCTTAGCTTTGAAAAGATAGTGTTTATGCTGGTAAGTCTCTGTTGTGAAAAATCTAATTAAAGAATCGTCATGTTGAAGCGTCGTAACAACAACAACAAAAAAAAAACTGGAGCTGTTTTTTCACCGATGTTCGATACGTTAATTGTACAGCGATCCGGGATGTCCGCCGGCCCGGTAACTGGGCGGATTTTCTTTTCGTCCGTTTAATGACGATGCAGGAGCCCGGCCAGAGGAAATGTTGGCCATTACTGCTCTCTTGCTTGCATACATTTAGATAGCGCGTATTTCTTCCTCTTCTTACTTTAATTTTTCTAAGCGTTCATTGCGGATTGGCGTGGGAACTTATTAACGTTTTAAATGTTTTTTTCTTCGTATGGGCGTATCAGTATAGAATACGATGTGCTAAAAAATTCCACTCTATAAGGGCAGCGAAGTCTGTACACCTCTTTCTTGCCAAGAAAGTAAAACTCCGCGGAACTGTTTATGTGTACAATACCCTGCCAGAAAGATGTACACCATACGGTTTTGTCTGGTTTCACTGCCTGCATGCATGTGTAGTTGCCAAAGGTGGGCATTTGACCTCAAAAATCTGGAACTCACCTCAACCTCAAAAAGAATTTTCCGACCCCACTCAACCTCAACCTCATCAGTTGAGGTTGAGGTCTCCTTAGGCGCTCTCACTTCACTTTTCTTGAAGCCACTGCTGACCTCACTCAACTTCACCTCAACCTCAAATTGTGAGGTTGAGATCGGCTGCTTGACCTCAGAAAACAAACGAAAAACAAAACAAAAAGTGATTAAGAAGTTTTTCAGTTAAACCATTCTGAGAATCCTATGAGACCTGGAAGCCAAACTGATGATGGTATTATTTAATAAGGTGTGTACAGACACTATTGATGTGCACGCAGTAGGAGAAGCTTATAATCTGGGATGAACCCTGAGAGAGTATATGGCCTACGGGAAGGGGTGCCACATACGCGGTTACCACCAGTACGTCGGTGAGTACTTTATATGCGTCAATATTTGGCAACCTACTTCGTATATACTTGTTCGCATTGGAAGCCTCTCGCTCATTCACGCACCAGCCTGCAATTGACAAACACAGCCCTTCTACACTATCTAACAGAAATTGGGAGGAGGAAGGGGGGGGGGGGGGGGATTCACGATACCCTTTTCAGGCTTGAGAATAGTTACCGCATATAAAGAAACTGACCGTGGATGTATTTTCCAATGCGACGGTTATGCAGACGCATATCAGTATATTTCGATTTTCTAGCTCTATCTGGCATAGCGAGAATGCTGTTTTCAGTCCTATGTATGTTGCCTTTGAAAACACTTAACAAGCTACGACTGTAGTACACCAACAGAGGCCCTTTGTATTTATGTCTGTGTAGAAGCGAGCGGCTTCTTTTATTAATGCAAAAAGCATTAGATGGCTCACTTTCAAGGTCATATCCGGAAAAAAGTGTCCGCAAGAAACGGCGCCATGCGACGTCACGAGCCGACGAGTCACGCGACGATAATGATGACGTCACATAATTAATTAATGATAATCAATATAATTAGGTAACGATAAGATTAATTACTAAAATTAGTGACGCCATCATGTGAGTGTGACGTCATACCAGGTCACGTGACAGCGACGTAATGTGCCATGAAACCTAGTCACGTGACGACGCTGTAATATGACATCACACCTACTCACGTCACAACGATGCAATTTCTCGTCATACCAGGCCCCCATCCACACCCCCCCCCCCCTCACCCCAATTTCAAGATCCATATGGATCCCACATTACATTACTACACATGCGCGCATGACGAATTACAAAGAGCGCCCACAACCCGGTCTACATTAATGACATTCGGATTGTCCAGCAGGAAAACGCGCCAGTTCTCATGTATGACACCCTGCAAAGATCATGTAACGACACATGCCTTTTACTCTCGAGATGATGGCGATGATGATGATGCTAACAGTGTATCCTTATGAGCCCGGGGAAGTCTGATATACCGCTACCAAATTAAAGTTGCCAGAATATTGATTAAATATAGTACATTACCCAGCAAATGAAGGCAATTATTGTGGGGGAAAATAAGAATACCTGCAGCTAATAATTAAGGAGGATGATCTTGATGTTCCTGGAGGTCAAGACCCTCTCCCGTTTCCGCCTCCCTCCAGGTAGTGATGGTAATGGTTTCGCAATTGTGGGAATTCTTCGATGACTCGGTGAACCCGCGGCATTTTGAAAGAAAGGGATAGATTAAGTGTTCGATCACTGTGCCAACTATTAAAATCACACGGGCCCAAGCAACTGGCCTAGAGTGGGCAGCGTGAACTGCTCTCTCTGTCACGAGCACCACGGCTCTCCGCTCAAATTTCCCCGCAGCAAAATCTTTTCCCGAGCCCCCCCTCCCACAGCTATAAAAAAAAAAACGCCTAAGTACTCATACGCCTCAACAACAGAATTCTGGGTACCATTTCGTCAACCAGTCTGAGACAGGCTGTTTTAAGTCAATGACTTGTTTTCCTTCAAAACTGAACTAATCAATGGTACGCCAGCATCCTCGTCGTTTTTTACCCACGAGCACTGCGCGAGCATTCTGCGAAGCCGTTTAAGGTAAACGATGGGTCTCTGCAAAATAGTTAAAGGGAAGATAACGTGTAGTGCCCGGTCGTCTGCATGGCAGGCCGTCAATCTAACTGATCCCATACGAGAAAAGACAAAAAAAGAGAATGATTAGAAACATAGAAACGAAAATCGACCACTAAAAACAGAAGCGAACAACAGTGTGCCCCACTAAACGTCATATTAGAAGGGTTGAAACAGCGACTCAACAGCACAGTGCGAGCATGTAATCAGTTACATTCACACATCTTCATTAAAAAAAAAGAAAAGGAATCAGCAGCCACCACATCACCTTACATTCATTATAGTTTTGCATTTTTTTGCCGCTGCAACACCGCTATGCTGGTACGCTCGCCTCGTGTTGCGGTGTTTCGGCATAATAAGCGAATTTCCGAGAAGCAACAAGGAACTGGAGACCAAAAGAGAGGTTATTCGGAAGGATAAAAAAGTGAAATTATATTTGCATCTGCTTGCATTGCAGAACGGGAATATACAGAATTAGTGTGATTCGAGAGGGGAAGTCACCGATCAAAAGCGTCGACGGTGTTATACAGGTTTTTCTGGCTTCGTGCTTTTTTAATCAAATCAGCAGGTGTCCTTGTTAGGAACCACCTGAACCACATTCTCTCGCCTGTGCCGACTACTCCAGTTTCTGTTAAGTCAGCTTGTTGTGATGACCCCCATAATGCGCAGGTCCACACGGGACGGAGAGGCAAAGAGACACCGTATGGCTCAGTTTAAACAAACAGGTATATTCAATAATTACACATGATTAAGATTATACATCAGAGGCTGGGGCGTCCGAGCTTACGTGCCGACGACTTCATGGGGGCGATGGAGTGGCTCCGGAGTTGGGCTCGAGCGGTTGCTGGCAGAAGCTGCACGCCGTCGGGCTTCGGCGCTGAAGGCCCTCTTGGCGAACGATGTCGTCCTGAGCGTGCGTTGCAGTAGAATTTCAATAGTCGTCCGTTTCTTCGAGGATGGTTCACAAACCCTTCCTCTAGTGTCGTTCGGCTTGGAAGATGAACAGGAGGCGAGCTTGTAGATGATGACAGCAGAGCATAATTTTACAACATACATATACAGAGAGTTAAACTGGAAAAAGCAGAACTGAATTTACAAAAGAACAAACTTTGCACTACTTTACTCATCGACCGGGCAGGTTAGTGCCTAAGTAGCATCACATTACATGCTAAGCATGGAGCCCCAGCTCAGACTGGACTGCATCCGTTTACATGCGCTTTTAAGCACTTGATTAACAAAGGACTAAGGGCGGTCATTTTCAGTGGCCCGCCCAAAGCATCAATTCTCCAATCAAAAATAACATGCGAGATGGGGACAACCCCTTGGGTTGGGCTTAGCCTCGAACCCAGAGTCTTGTTAACAACACAAACTAAATAAACAAAAACGCCACAACTCTCTCTCAAGTGAGAGTATCCACAGGCTCTCCCTTCGGAGCTAATCCTTGCCCCATGCATGCATACCGCCACCCACCATCGGTCCGCGTCGCCCGTCAGCAACAGAGGAGGGGGCGAAAGGGCCCACGATGCTGCCGGGCTACCGACGGCGGGACACAGCTAATAAGCATGAAGGGGTTCGTCTGTCGCTCCGGGAAACCAGATTAAGGGTCGCCCCTGTCTTCCCACATTCTTGGCGAGTCTTGCCTGTCCGCCATGACAGGTGTCCGTCACGGCCCTCCTGGGAATGCGCTTTTGTTCACGAGGCACGGCGGGAAGCTGTGGGTGCCTTCCCGGGGATAGCCCACGACAAAGGGGGGGGGGGGGGGGAGGGGGTCCGTGCGTCAAGCGACAATTTTCGTTCCCCGTATGTACTCGGGGGCTCTCGGTTTCCGCGTGTGCCGGCGTCCTGCTTTCTGCAAAGGTACGCAGCTGGAAAAGAGGGGCGGCCTTAAGCCCCAACTCGATGCACACACAAGGAATGTACCTCGTAGCACACAAGGAATGTCACATTGTAATGTACAGCAGGATCCCCCTTTATTCGACTGCAAGGCAAGAGCCACGACGTCAGCGCCGGCAACGAGCATGAACACTAAGCGGTGTTGCTTGGGGCCATCCGCGCTGCGACGAATTTATTGCGTGCTTGTTGGACTGAACTTATTTGTTTGCGGCATCAAACAAAGCTACCGCGGGTCAACATGAGTTAGGTTCTTTGCTCGTTCCCGGGAGTTTGAGCCGACCGGCAGGTAGCTACGGGTGCTACGCCAGCGGGGCAAGGGGGAGGGAGAGTGGCGTGCTGTGCCAGTAACACTCCTTCCGGGAAGACCGTAGGAGTGCGTCTTCCTGTAGGCTCGGACAGAACGGACCTTACGCCGCAGCACCGTAAGCTAAGAGAGAACTGTGGTATCCGGTTGTCCAAACAGGGGAAACCAAACACGAAGCGTCGCTGCATGAACACAGCGGTGATCCGCTGCAACCCCGCTTCGGAAGTGGCACTCGTTCGAGTAAGGCGTGGTGACTGCAAAAAGTCTCAACCTCAAAATTTCGTCCTCACTGAATGACGACCTCACTCAACCTCAAACGCACGCGTCAGGTTGAGGTCTGATTTTCTGAGCTCACTTACAAAATTTCGAGCCGTCGCCCACCTCACCTCAACCTCACCTCACGACATGTGGTTGAGGTTATTTTGAGGTTGAGGTCGACCTCATGAGGTTGCCCACCTCTGGTGGCTGCTACCATGCAGCCGATCACACACGCACGTTCATTCCGTTGCGCTGTGACCACCTTCAGAACGATGCGAAGCACTGGCTGAAGGAATATATATTATTCACGGTAATATATCTAAACCTCTTTAAGTGTGGTGAACATCTACGCAGGTGGAAGAAATCAGCTGTCGTGGCTTCAAACATTTGAAGGTATACCTTCGTTCTACTCCACATTTGCTAAATTGTCCTGCATCTCAGCGTGTCTACGTAAGGTGGCGATTGTTCGTGGTATGAAATGGTAGTTTTCGTAAGGACAAGCATTGAGGCAGCCGGGAGCAAGCATCGACTGCCCATTTTCTGAAGGAATTAATCTTCAAGTTACCGAGTGATAGTAGCCGATGATTTAGTGCTGCTAGCGATTTCCAGCTTTGACAAAAGAGCAATCGCTACATTAACGTTAATATAGCGACCCATTCGCAGCTGCAACGATATTCATTCGAAAAAGGCATTTGAAAAGGCGCTTTGCGGGTCTGAAATACGGTACCTGCCAGCGTCAAGATAGGCACTAAATCGCAAGTGTAGGTTGTTAAGATGGCCATGAAATATTCTGATTGAAGCCCTTGAACAACTGTGCCAGCACTGATGTGGCCTGCTAGGTACTTTAGTGGATCAAGTGGGAGACACAATTTCTCTTGGTTCGTTGAATTTAAGACAGCCTTTACGGGAAGGAGCATGGCGACATTTTTAGAGAGGGAAGATGTATTTTCTGCTGCTTAAACTTAGCAACTCGAAAGTACAATAGCGGGGGACTATTATACCCAAGTGGCGGTTCTTGCACACGATGCCACCAAAGGACCAAAAAAATCCGCCTACCGGGAATGCAGGTTGGCCGAGCCCGAATGACCTACTCATAGTTCGAAACTTCAAGAATCACTTCGGAACACGCAGTTTTCCTGATGATAACCTCGAAATGTGTTGGGCGAGCGCGATGAGCGGCGTTTGCTTGTCTGGAGCGGCTAACAAATGTAAACGTGCTCCCGGGTGGCAGACAGAACACAAGACTGGTGCTTCCGTCGTCTTTATTTTCATGTGCGACAGCCATTGTATTCTGAATCTGCGGCGCGCAGAAACTTTCTATATGGTCATCCCTTACGCACTCGGTGCAAAGAGAAGCGCGATTGCACGACTATGGCATCTTTTTAGCGGCTATTTGACTATCCGGATGGAAGGCGGCACATCGGTGCCAAGCATTTCTCCGAGAAAAACACATCGAGCCTTTCAGCTCGTTCATCAACGCAGCAGACCAGGCGGCGTGAGGACATCCCGCTGCTGCCATCGGGCGCCTAAATGAGGGAACCCCCTACGCAACTGCATTGCAATTCCACGAACTCAGAGATGCACTGGCCAACTATCGGGGTGCGCGTAAGCGGCGCTAAATCGAGCCCTGCATGACTGCGGGAGAGCGTCGACCCGGCACGCTTGTGCGGGCTCCGCCAGAGGGGCGTCACCTGGCCGACGGTGGTGCATGGACGACGTGATTTACTCGGCCGGCCAGAGCATGGGCAGGCGCACGCAGGCACGGCTGCGAGAGAGAGAGAGAGTGGCGCCCACTCAACGCCCTCCCTGCACCCATCCTGAGCCCAGTGCAGCAGCAGCAGCCGTGGGCCGCGCGCAGGTCTTGTTTCCGGAGCACGCATTGTGGGCGCCGGCCCCGGACGCGTGATTCTCGGCCCGACCGTTGCGCACGCTTGCGCAGCCCACGTGCATTGGCCCATGGGCGGCTGTGCTGGCGCGCGCGGCACGCGCGCCGGCAGCCGACCGACCATCTCGTCGCGGCGCGCTAAGTGCGCCGGCGCTGCCGAGTCAGGTGAAAATAGCCGGAGGTCTGGAACCATTTTAGCAGCCCTCTTCGCGAGCGAGCTCAGAGGCCCCCGCTGCACACCCGGAGAAGCGCGTGCGGCCTCCCTTCGCGTTCTGCGGTGCTGACGGTGGGGGCCCAGTGCTCCGTTTCACGCCATTCCCGCGTTACGTTCGAGCTCGGTCCGCCTCCCCCTTATCTCCTCCTTTGTAATGAGGCGTGGACGGGCACGGCGCCATCGAGGCGCTGGATGTAAAGCGGGGACAATTTATAGAACGGGAGCTCTTTTTTTTCCGCCCGCGTCTCGCGTGACGTTGACGAGTGCGTGCTTCTGCTTGAATCATCGGCGCTTTACCGTCGACAAACCGTCGTGTGAGGCCCTCCACAATTCATTCGCTCACTAGCCGTGCTAAGAGCAAGACGAGCGCTTGGCGATGACGTCAGAGCACGAACTGCTGCGGAGGAGCTGTTGCGAAGAACGCAACGGCGCAGTACTTCAATATGTCTCTCAATACGAGTAAACAAGGAGAGGTATGCGGAGAGGGTTGAGGAGAAAGGAAAGGAAAGTATTCGTTGCCTGCATGATTAGAGGAACGTCGTCATTGCGCTACTATCGCACGTGACTTTGAAAAGAAGACAAAAATATAAACTTTTTAAACAAAGAGATCGAGAGGCATGGGTGATAGGAGTATAATTGCTCGAAAGCTTATAGTGCTTTCTTTGCAAACTTTGATCACTTATTTCTAATTTCTTTCTGCTTTGAATGTGGCAGTAAGTAATGAGCATTTCTTATGACTACACCAATTACTGTGCTCACTGAATTCCACAATTAAATGTTAGCTTCTTCATGAGCAATGAGGAGCATCTTCTGTTATCTGTCCAACATCGCCTCCTCTTCTGTTTGCTAGTTAGAGCCGGTACTTGTTTGTTTACTTGGTCTTATTTGCTTGAAAGTACGACGTATTTGTGACACCGTCACCATCATTATTGATGAATAACAGGAGTCAAAGTAAAGGAAAGTACATATGGATATAATGCTCCATTATCGCCTGCTTGCATTTTTACTTCAAACTCATACACTGAGCGCTCCTTGTAGGTTAGCGGTTTAAGCGACGAAACACGGAGAATCGGCATGTTGAACGTACATTTCATTACACCATGAGGATGAAAACAGACGAGAAAAAGGAAATGTTATTCTACGGAGTAACAAATCTTTGTTGCCCATTTTTTAAAGAAGCAAAATCAACTCACAAAATATGCCGAGGCGCGCGCACGATACTCTCTCTCCCTCTTTTACACACCCACTTACGCACACTTACAAACACACGCACACGCATGCACGCGCGCTTGCACACACAGACACGTACACAGGCACCCATTACGACCATTTCTCGGCATAGGCGTTTCATTCTTAAGGCATAACAACGAGACTCCAGAGGCGTGTTCATCTTAATTTCACTGCTACAAATTGTAGCCCCACAGAGGCATAGCTTACGGAAGGCGCGCCATCTGTGCCTCTCCATCCCGACTGCAGCACTTCTTCGCCTTCGTTCTAGACTTTTTCCGCTCAAAGCTATTCCGCTTTTATGGAAACGCTGGAAGGAATGAGGCGAGAAATGTCATGCCCTGCACGTGCACTGGTCCATGCCATTCGACTCTGCTACAGATATCGGCGCATCCCTCTTTCCGAAGGAAAGGAACAAAATAAAAGCGCACGAAAAAAAAAAATGAACACGGCCGGCAGCAAGGCGCTTCCGCGTTTCTCGTGCTGCGTGAGCGGCTCAACCGAGGCGGGGGGGGGGGGGGGGGGGGGGGGGGGGGGGGGGGAGCATGTCTCCGCCGCCGGAGGTCGGTTGTAGCGCGCGCCGCGGACTCGAGACGCGGCGACCCTTCCACGGGAGCATCATCCGTCACTGCGTCAGGCGCAGGGACGGCGTCGCGGCCCGCTCGTCGCGCTTTCGCCCGGGAAATGAACGAGCGCCCTCAATGTTTCAGCCACGTGCGGGAACGCGTGGCTCTCCCCCGGCCGCTTCTGCAGCCCGCCAGCGTCTCGCGACGGGACATATCCCTCCGGGTCATGGTGCGCGGAACGGCGGGCAGCTGAGCGAGCCACGGCTCTTCTCTGTCCGGACCTCGCTGCGCCAGAGACCGGGATTCCAAGTTTGCTTGCTATTTATTTATTTGTTTCTTTGTGGCTTCCGGGAGGAGCTGAAAGACGTGGTACTCTTGCATCAGGCTTCACTGGATATATTCTACCGGTGTGGCACCTCGTCACTTCATAGTTATCTGTTCGAGTAGAGACGGCCTACAAAATACTGGCTATAATAGTTAACGGAAGAATGAAAAACTAAACTTAGCTGACAGCTCTACACTCGAGTTTCTTGCCAGTTATGTACGTGTCGACGAGAAGTGAACGTGGTTCTGAGATCGAAGCTCCCGGATGCTGCTAGCAACGTCTTTCTCTTCCGTGATTATTTTATTAATAAAGCCACTAGTAATAATAATGTGGGTCTTGCAGAGAGCTGTGCTGAACTGCTGGGGCTCATGCTCGAGCACCATGGGTAGGGCTGCCATATTGTTGCGTGACGGCAAGCAGGTGAAAGCAGGACTACATGAGAGATGGCGATGGATTGATTTAATGGCGGTGGGCCTAGCGCGAGCGCTCCATGCCGCGCCACTGCCCACTTTGTCGTTTTCTAGTCCGTGACAATATGAGCTCAGATCGACCTAAGCCAGAGAGCGCATCTATGCGGGTTGTTGTTTCCTAACGTAAAACAGGGCATCGCGTTTATTTTGTACTTTTTTGCGGTAAAATTCACGGTGGAAACAGTTGATATGAGCAAGTGTTATCTCTAAAGTACTCAACTGGCGTTTATTAAGTAGAAACTAGTGCACGACCCCCTGCTGATAAGGAAGGGGCCCTGTCGCGCTAAGTATAAATATACAGCCGCAACAGAAGTGTGTGGGACACGTGCGCTCACGAACAGTTTATTGCAGCGCCGTCACGCGACCCAGTCGCCTGTCATCGATGCCAGTGGGTGGAACCTGCACACCTCCCATCCTACCTGCAGGTATCTCGAGCGATTGGCTCGCGGGATCGCGCCGAGATATTCTTTCTGCACAGTCGCGTTCCGTAAATTTTTGTTGCCGACTACAGACGTGATAGGTACGGTATAAAATCGTCCTCCGCGCAGCGACGTTTCCACGTGCGGCTTATGGCGCATTAAGAAAGGCCGGCGCAGCGGCGACTTGGCCGCCTTCCGCGACACCGCTGCCGGTGAGGCGCAGCACGGTAACGAAATGCGCGCTGCCCGTCACTTTGCTCGACTGCCGGTGGCAGTTTGACACGAGGACGAACGCCCTTATGGGCGGCCCAGGCGGCGGCGCCCTGAAAGCCTGCAATTTGCCTCCATCGCTAACGTTCCGCGGAATTCCTTTTGAGATCACGGCAGCCCCCTCTGAACGGCCGACGCCTTCTTCGGTCTCAAAAGGGAAGAGGGAAAAGGGAGAAAGGAAAGGGGGCGGCGGCACACTAAGGGAAGACCGAACAAGGGGGTAGGAATCCCCGAAGAATGGAGGACGGGCATTATCGATTCATCGCGAAAGGCCGGCGGCCGCGGCGGCGTGCCTCGTGCGTGATGGGGGGAATAATTCGCTCCGTCTGTTCTTCCTCCCCCCCCCCCCCCCCCCCCCCCGCGCGCTTTGCTTGTCTTTTTGGCGCGCTTCCTGCTCCGCGCTGGGAGCGCGCGCAAACGCGTAGCACTGATTGTCCGACGGCGTGCGTTCGTTCCGAGGTTCGGCTCGCCGGTGCTGCGCATTCTCATTGCGGTGCGCGCGGCATTCCGCCGAACGCTGGCTCTCTCTACCTCCTTCCCTGTTCGGGTATGGAACAGCAGTGGCGATCGTCCGAGGTGCTGCAAGGCCCCGGCGCGGCTCCGCACACAGCACGAACTATAGGAAATGAGGGGCATCAAAAATATCGCTGAGTGCTATAGTTGCTTCGTAGCGAGACTCCACAAAAGCACCGCGCGGTCACACAGAGACAGGAGTAAAACAGACACAAGGCAGGGCGATGCTAGTGACCCTGTCTTGTGTGTGCTTTATTATCACCCCGTTGTAGATGCGGTGTTTGTTCATTTCACTTGTGATCAGAAAACTGGATTAGTGGTGGCATAAGAGTGTACTGCGGCAGAGGTAAAACTGAGCAACTCAGGAAGAAAGACGAGATGCTCGATTAATATACGGAACCTTATTAGTGTGAAAGCACTCGTACGCTCACCAACACCGGCCCAAGAATATTGTCGTCTCTGGATCTTGTGTCGTTGCCTAGCAACAGCGACGCCGCGTTGAGATAAAAAGGATATCAAATCAATATCTACGGCTGGGAGTTGAACCCGCGGCAGCGCGAACAGATCAGTTTCGCAGGCCGCAGCGCAAGAGCACTAGGCTATCGGCGCTTTTTTTAATGATATTTATTACAGTGAAGCAATGTTCTATGTACGTGAAGTATGTACAAACCACGAAGAAAACAATCGCAAATCAACACAATGCATAATAAGACACACCTAAACAGCCAAGCACGAGAAAAGGCGGGATACAGGGCACATCACTACTGAATCATAGTAAGGCACACCTATGCACCGACGCACTAGAAAGAGGGCAATGAAGAGCTCAGCACTAGGATTGGTTGCCACTCAGGTTCAAATTCAGTCTGCGCATACAAATCCTTTAGATGAACAATCTTTCTGCTGAAGTGGTATGTTGTAGAAACAACAGGTTCACAGTGTCGGTCCATCATGCGCGTTTTCCCAGAGGCTGTGCAGTCCAATCGGAAAGAACATGTCTAAAGGTTCACCAACAAATGACAGTGCAGTGAGATACCGCATAGAATGCGGTGCCAAATTAAGTCTTTCTTTCAATGTCCGTTGCAAATTATCCAAAAAGTGCATTGCACCTTTGCGATTGATGAAACAATGCTAAGTAGTTTCTGGGGCATCACAAAGGCGGCAATTTACCGTGGACCACAAAGATTCCCCATCCGAACACACCTCGTGCTAAATTGAAACCCATTATTACTCCATTCTAATGCTCCAGTCTTCATCCACTAATACTGTCTGTGCTTTTGAACTATAATCGCTTTAAAACAGATTAGAACCCTGATACTTTTTTTTACTAGAATGCTGCTCCAAGCGTCCGCTTGTCGAAGTTAGATTCAGACTACATTGTATTGCCCGTCAGCCGTGCACTATTCCAATTCGAGTGCAACGATTTTCGTGTTTTTGTGTATGTCTGCTCTAAACCACCTGTTTTTGTCATGTGCGCACCTCCAGTTTTGGCTAAGGCTTGCAGTATTCCTTAAATAAGCAAAGAAATAAACTCTGATAACCAAAGGGGAGATCAATAGCCAAGGCTTCGACTAATGAAGAACTCGCGAGTCAACCTTCGGTGAAAAAAAGAAAACGACACAATGGGAGTGGGATCCCCGTTTCATTGTGTCTTAGTTTAGCAAGGAGAAAACCTATTATACAGTTATAAAAAGTTTGCTGACCTAAATAGGAGCTGTTTTCATCTGTAATGGTCATCATAGTTGTGTATTTTCTAATGAGACTTCTATAGTCGTGTACAAATCAAGAAATAAGCGGCAAATGCTCCTCAGAGGAGGCCCTCTAGGCAATTGCGTTGGGCGATTGTCATGACGTCGCAGTCAATCAGGTTATTTCGTGCTTAATATCCTTGCTTTTGGCAGCCTCCTGCGATGCCACTTTAGAAGGTGCAAGATGATGACCAAAAACGTCATGGCAATCGGTCGAAGCCATTGGCTGGAGGGTCTCCTTTGAGAGGTATTTGCCGCTTCGTTCTTGAGTTGCACTCTACTCTAGTTTTGGCTACTTTTTGCTCCGGATGAATATACTAGGGCGTTCAACTTAGCCTCCCTCTCTTCGAATAGCACGCTTAACCGCTGTCTGGCGTGCAGCAATTAAGTGGCGGGAAATTGCGCATATCTTGCACTGACCAGTATCAGCTAAGTTATTTGGTTTATGATTTGGTTTATGAGGGTTTAACGTCCCAAAGCGACTCAGGCTATGAGAGACACAGTAGTGAAGGGCGCCGGAAAAATCGACCACCTGGGGTTCTTTGACGTGCACTGACATCGCACAGTACACGGGACTCTATAACTTCGCCTCCATCGAAATGTGACCGCCGCGGCCGGGATCGAACCCGCGTCTTTGGAGCCAGCAACCGAGCGCCATAATAGCTGAGCCACCACGGCGGCTTATCAGCTAAGAAATAAATTTTAAGGCATGTATATCTGCGCCTAAGCCCACTAAGCAATGCGATTTTCAAATACCGTCTGCTTTATTTGTGCAGGAAACCTCTTGAAACTGTGTTCGTCTATTGCGCAGTGGCGAACTGACGTCTCCGAGTGATGACATTGCCCAAGTCGCGGATCGCTCCGAGTGTCGTCTGCACAGCCCGCATTAAAGCGTTTACCCAGGCGACGCGCCAGTCTATTACAGACACCGACAATTTCGCAAGCTGTGACAAAGCTACCGAGAGCGCTGTAATGGGTCGCACTATCTCATTTGTAAGTGCTTTATCTTCTTGTGCAACGTAGTGTGCGCAGCCGTGGTGGACATTTCAAAACCTCTCTTTCCTTCCGGCAGAAGAAGAAATATTGAAGCAGGAGCTTCGTGCTGATCCTGTCAGGCAGCTATTGAGCGCCTGTGTGTCTGCGAACAGATTCTTGGACCAGGCGGAAATGACGACAAGCTTCAGATTCTCGATGCACGGCGGGGCCTGTGTGAAAGGCATCGCTGGTGGCGCATTTTGCAACCGTCTACTCCCGCAATTAACCCGTGTGCCGGATCAATAGCGCCCGTGATTCATCCTTCGAATTCGATGACCTGTTGCCAAACGTCCCAGACGACTCAAGTTTGGCGATTATTTTGTGCGTGTAAAGCAGCTGTCCTCGCTACCTGAAAAGTATTTGCGAATCTTTTGGAATTTGGAAAGTTTAGCACAGAACAGTCAAGAAAGGCGAGATGAGATGGGGGTTAGCGCCCGCTTTATTGAGGGCGTTTGACACAGGCCCATTAGCCTCTGCAGTGGGTTTTATTGTGCGTTTATCTATGAAGGAAACACAACGGGCTATCAGACTTCCAGCATACAATAAAATAAAAATAAAAAGGGCTATGATTTCTGCTGTCTAAATCTTTTCTCACAGGGACAGTGTTCGAGCTAAAGCAGTGCAATACAGTGACAAGTAATTACCAGGTGTTTTTACATTCCCAAAATAAAGGTTGAACAACAAGAGTGCTGTTCGGATTGCAACAGCGAACACAACTAGTCTCCAGGATGACGCAGCGCATTGATCTGGAAAAGCTTGTGCATTCGTGCGAGACCATGCAGTGAGGAACCGCGCAGTCGCTCGTTTCTTTGAAGCCTAATTTCGACACAAAAAGAAAGGTGGAGCTGAAGGAAAGATTGGCGCCCAATCTGAAGTGCTCTTGATTTCACCTTTTTTTTTTGCCGGAAAAACTTCGTAGGCGAGGTTATTTTCCAAACGAAGATTCATTTGAGCCAACTGCCTATGTACGGTTCCATTACGCTGTTCTGCGCAGCCTTCCTGCAAACCAGACCCGACAGTCGGCGCAGATGGCGTCGGCTGCGCCACGACCGAACCCTCGATATCCCGTGCGTTCACGCAGTCCGCGGACTCTCGTAAGGTTTCAAATATTGGTTGCAATTTTAGCTCGCTACCCCTTTCATTTCTTCTGCCCTAAACAACAGGAGGCCGGGTTGCTTTTTCGAAAGCAGAAACAATCGCCCGAACGCGTTCGCCGCGGCAAGAGAAATAACAAGCAAAGAAGGCTGCAGCTTCGGCACAGCCGAAATAGTTTTGCACCAGCTCGTTGTCCGCTTAGATAGGTTTCTCCCGGCCGTGTAGCAGGAGGCGTTCGCTGCCGAGTGCGGTCGATGCAACAGCACAAACTGCGCAAGGTAATCGGGTTGAGAGCACCCCGCAGGCTTTCCTACTCCTCGGCTGAGCGCTGGGACAAGGGGGCGCTCGTTCGTGCATCGACGAGCCAGAGGGCGGGACGCACAGCGGGGGGGGCTCAGAGGTTCGCGCTCGGTGCACGGCCCGCTGAAGGAGGCGAGCCCAGCCGGGCGGAACTACCTCGCGTGGGCGTGCGGTTAAAAGTATACTGCGGCTTAATGCGCTCGGGCGCTGCAAGACAGCGTCAGCGTCGAAGCAGAAACGCTGCTGCTGTTCACTGGGGCGGCCCACCTGTGCGAGCACACGGCCGTGATCGCTGACGCGGTACAAGCAGACGATGTGCGTGCCACGCGATTGAGAAGCCAGTGGGCAGGGAAGCAACCGATGTTGGAGGGGAGTGTAGGAGACGTGTCCAGTTACTCCATCTCGGGATAGTAGGTGATTTCCGCGTTAGTACAGACGAGGCGAAAGTGCGAGAGAATGTTTGGAGCACCAATTTTCGCGCAAATCAATGTCTTCCACGGCGGACGTCTGTAGAGAAACTGGGAAAAAAATGAAGAAAACATTCCTGTAACGAAATTTGTCTGCGTGCGTGTGTGCGCGCGTGGAGGGGAGTGGGAGAGGAGATAAGTGATTGAAAACTAGTGACGTTGTGAGAGCCCGTGTGTCGAGGGTCTCTGTCCCGTGGGTTTTAGTCTCGTTGGCGTTGCGATACTAGTTGTATGTGCTTGACAAAATAAATGATCGGCTAAAATTTTGTCTAGAGTCAGCCGCACAGGTCCGAAGGCAGTGCGAGAGAAAACTACAAGAAAGCGAGATACCTTACAGCAGTTGTCACCATTCCTCGAGTAACAAAAAACGCGGTGATGGCGAACTCGCCTCGTTCAAGCACTGTGAAACCACTGTCTGCGTATCTGTGACAACATAGTGCAATGTCAATACACTTTTCCTCGCTAAAGCTGCACTTAGTCCCATCTATTCATAATAAACCCTCAAAGTGGAAGAGATTTTTAAAGAGGGAGCAAACACTCATTAACATTCAACCGCGAGGTTTCTGTGAAATTTATATAGCTTTAGTTGGTATCCACATGGCTGCGTTGCGGTAAAAGCTAATGAACGATTACTTTCTTTCTCTAAGCATTCAATGTTGGCTATTGCCAACCACTAAATGCAAGTGCACGGCAGGTACAGTACATGTCCCAACGTGCTTGTAATAGAAGAATTTACAAGACTGCCCGCTGGCAACCTTTTGGTGCGGAAAGAAAAGAACTATTTCATTTTTGGATTCAGTGGCAAAAAAAGGCGAATACACTCGCAGTGTCGATGCAGTGAGAGCCTGCAGCCCTTCGAGAACCTCTTCGCTTCAACCTGCTGTGGTGCATGCCGTCAGAAACAACTCGCGTATTCACCCTTCTGTCATATGCTGTGACAAAAAAAGAACGTCCATCAATCGTCCGAACTTCTCTACCTGGGACCATCTCGTTGTCTCTCAAAACGCTTTTGTATGCAAAGGTAGTGTTTGCTGATGCAATAAACTGGACACACACATTGCTTCGCAAGCCTTTTAAAGGCTGGTTTAAGACAGCTGCGCGTAGTAAATGGTGCAAACTGCACAGATTAGCCGAGCATATATTACGTGGATACAAAGGAGTTGCCCCCACCGTCTTTTCCGCAATCGGGCGGGGTAGATGAAGGACGTTTCGATACAGCATTGGAAGAACAATGCTAGGTATTAATGAGGGGTAAAACCAACTGAGGTCTCGAAATTGGCTCTGTTTTGCGAATAGGAGATTCCTCAAGCAGAAGCAACCTCAATTATTTTTGCTGTATCAGCAGAAACCTCATTCCCTCACATATCTGTCGCTGTTGCATTTTAGTGAAGAAAATTCTAATCACGCGCAAAAGACCACCTTCGTAAGCACTAGATTAAGGTTCTTGCAAAGTGCATCGCACTATAAATGAAATGACGAATTCATGTGTCCTTTTCATTTCTTCTCTATTTTTATTCATCCGTCTTTGAGGCCCACTGAGCGATTCAGTCCCTCGTCTTCCGAATTTTGACGCGAGTTCATACATCCTAGACTCTCCTTTTTGAGAATCACTGCGCTGTGGCGCGATTTTTGACCAGTACTTCCAGCGGGTCGGTGTATATGAGCTGCGCCAACTTTGAGGCCGTCATCAACAACAGCAGCATGATGGAGAGAAGGTATCAGCGGAGAGGAGTGAAAACATTCCAGCAGCGGTGGAAGAGAGTGGATGTTCATGTCAATTTCACCTCTGTTCCCAACATTACGGATTTCCACGAATGAAAAGTGACATGATACGCAACGGGTACGGCAGGCTCACGGGTTGCAACTTTAAAAGCGGCAGAATTGGTTGAAAACAAGTCTGAATTGATAAAAAAAAAACGCGAAGCGAAGGCGGTGTTAGTCTAATGTGAAATTCGATGGTCTCGGGTTTGAACCCCGCTCCAGGAAGAATTTTTCTTCAATTAAGGAGTTTCTGTGAAAGGTATATAGCTTTCTTACGTAGCGACACGGCTGCTCTTATGTTTGCGCTTATGATTCTGTTTCAAATCAACGTCACCTTGGGTGAAGTTAGTTCGTAACGGACTCTGCCACGTGAGAGCCTTCACGAGCAGGCATAGACGCTTGGCTGCACACGCTAGCATATCGGGCCGCCGTCAAGGCTCCCTCTGCATGAAGCCGTGCGTATTCGGAGGCGTGAGAGGAAGGGAATTTAAATTGTAAATTATGGGCGTAGTCAGGCTGATGATGATGATGACGTCCCGAAGCGACACGAGGGCTGTGAGGAACGTGGTAGTTGATGGCTCCGGGGTAATTTATATCACCCGGGCTTCTTTAACATGCGCTAACATCGCACAGTACACGGGCGATCTTGTATTTCACCTCCATCGAAACACGGCGGCAGCAGCTAGGATCGAATTGGCCACCTTGGGAACAGGAGCCGAACGCCAAAGGCACTGAGCCACCACTTCGGGCCGAGGGGAAGGAAAGGCGAGGAGGTTAACCATGTAGAAGGTGTACATGTTTGCTACTGTGCGCAGGGGGAGGAGGTGAAGAGGCGATGTAAACGGGAAAGCAAATGAGAAGTGAGTTCAAAATAGGTGTCAAGTAAGAAAGTAGGGACTCGGCCCATGACAAAGAGTCTGCAGCGTGTGCAGGCCCGACACCCTCGTTAAACTGAACAATGCTCTGCACGCCTTCAGAGACGACGATCGCAGGGGCCACCGTCCGAGAATCTTCATATCAGTCAACGGGCGAGGGAGGGTCGAGACGGTCCAAATGACTCTCAGCACAGTGCCCAGGGCAAGCACAGAGTAAGAGTTCATTCGTGTCATCACACCTGCGACTAACGCAGGCACGGCTGTTAGCTGTAACTATAAAAAAGGAGTGCTGGTTAGAGAACGCACTTGCCAACACACAAATGGCACAGGAAAATTTGGAGGGGACGCTTAACCTCCGCCTTAACGGTATGACGCGATAGCGTTAATGGCTAATGCCCATGTATGCGGAACTGATCGTACTCTACTTGATATTCACGGATCCCTGGTAGTCCTCATACCCCTCCTGGCGCAGTGGTGCAGCGGTTAAGCGATGCTCCACTGTCCTGCGACGGTAGGTGCTGCCACCGGTGGGGCTTGTGCTACCCAGGTTGCCCTCCCCGAGCAACCTCTCGCGGCCAATCATATATTGAACACGAGGTGCCACGGTGGTCGTCTAATCCGATGGGTGGGTTGTGATGACGTCACAAAGTCACGTGACCTAGGTGGGTCATATAGGTTGCTTCTCCGGTGATTTTTCGCTCACAACACCGATGGTGGCGCCGGATTTTTTTTCATGCAGAACGGGAGCGTTCTGCAAGACGCGGTAGGCAGGGTTGAAGTCCCACTTGTTGGTGAAGGTGCTGGAATGCAGACGTGAGTTGGAGAAGTGGCCCCGATTCTATGAGGCAAGCGGGGCCTCTCGCGCTAGCTGTCGGAGCTTGTCTGCTGCATCCACTTTCGCCAAATTGGGATTGGGAGTACTCGATGGGGCGGTATTGTTTTGCAGCTGCTCCAACTCGGTTACTCGCGTCATCCCGAGGAGAGGCAGGCATCCCACTTTCCTCGAATCATGAGTCCAATGCCTTTCGTCTCGCGGGGAGGCTTGGTGGGGATTACTCCAATTACGAGGGAAATTAATAACCTTCGGCTTGATAGCAAAAAGCACGAGGCTGCGGCGCACGAACCGGTAGGCACTGCAGAGAGCGCTTCCGACGAAGGTCGTAGATGGGCTCTGTCCCCGAGTACGACGCGGATGAAAATTGGCCGCGCAGCGCGGATTCAATCAGCCGCCGCCGAGGCGAGGAGCGGCGAACGTGGACGGGGAGCCGCGGGGGGTCGGGAGGGGGGAGGGGGGGGGTGAGCCCGCTGTCCGTGCGTAATTTGAGGACAAGCGGCCGTCGCGGTAAACGGCATCGGGTGATGGATGGCTGGCTCTGTCTCAAGTCTTGGGGCCGCCCCCGACCACAGGGGGGGCCCAGGAGGAACGCGTTTTCTTGATGGTGGTTTCGCCACAGCGCACATCATTTCCGCTATGGGCGCCCGGGGAGGAAGAACCGAAGGGGACGATCTCGCCGCTGCGGTGAACGGGCGAAGCTGCGTCCCCCCCCCCCCCCCTCCCAACCCCCCACGACCATTTTTTGCTTCTTCTGCTGCCGCGCTTTCTTTGCTTTCGGCCCTAAATTGATCGCAATCTCGAGTCATCCTGGCGTGCTGCTATGCGCCTCTCCAAACGACGGTTTCCAGGCCGGGTGGCACGTCGCTCTTGCCCCGCTGGGAGCGGTGTAATGCGCGTGCGACGAGCAGTTTCTTTTCAGGTCCCCCCCCCCCCCCCCCCCCCCCCCCACGACTGGGGCTGGCAGTAAGGTTAAACAAGGTGCTCCGACATGGTATTTGCACGGCGAAGCAACGCGATAGGCCAAGGTTTTTGTTGTTGATTTCGTTGGTGTCGGAATGATCATGGAGGTTTCGGCTTCTGCGACTTGAAGATGGGCGGCGGAAAAGAAGAAATTTATGATAATGATGGTAGCGCAAGAACAAACAAAAAATAAATCGAAAAGAGCAGAATGGCAACATACGGAAATGTGATGACGGCAATGATGGAGCGGCATCGATAGCGGGATTGCACTGCGGCTACCTTCAGCACGTAGAGTGCCGCTTGCACGACGTTTCTCCATGCTGTACTACAAGGCTGTGAACGGCGGGAATTCCGCTTCCATGGTGTCGCAGCACGTGGAGGCTTCTGTATTCTATTTGGTAATGTGTTTCCACGGGACTCACAGTAGTACACAAAGGTTGCGCACGTCGCTGGTTGGGACACCTGTTAAGTGCTCCTGCGCATAATCGTTCCTCCTCAAACGCGCAAGCGTCAGCTTCGAAGGTCATGTTTCTAACACTTCCCGTTCTTTATGCCACTGCAGCGACATGGATGAAGACCTGGTCTCCCTGGCTCTCAAACAGTTCAGTGCTTATTTCTTTCGGAACTAACACTTTATCTCCGCGTAGCGTAAAATAATAACAAAAATGTCTCAAAAGTGTTGCTTTCTTGCATGCTGCCATTGGCTCATTCCACGATATTTTACACAGCTGGTTTAGCAAACCTTAGTCGGATGTGCCAAACCGTCACCACGGGTCCCACCCTCATTCTCAGTTGCGTTGCTAAGGGGTGGAGTTGCATCCAAGGCACCTGCGCAGAGTCCAGCTGGTGACGAAGTTCCCTGGTGTGTCGTGTGCTTATAAAACTCGCAGCTACCGTGAAAAGTGGACATCTCGATGGCAATTTGTGCGCATGGCGCCGCAATAAAGGATGACAGAAAGTGCGGGAACAATACACGCAGCTCTACAACTCCACACGCAACACGTAACTCAGAACTCCATACAGTTTTACGGCACCAGGTGCTGTTTGCATGCGCTGAATTCCTTTCAGCACTATCGATACTCTTGCTCTTCTTTTTGAACGCCAGTAAACGTTGGATTTCACTGTTTCCAAATATATTATTTTTTTGCGTTCAGGTGGAGAGAAGAGCAAAAACTTTTTAATTTAAATGCATTATATGGGTCATCGTCAACGAAACCCGGCGCCCGGCGTAGTCCGCAAGCAGTGGTCCCAAAAACCCCCAGTTACGTCACCGCGGTCTCGCATGACGTCACCAGTAGAATATAAGATAAGGTGACTTCCAGAAACCCGTTGGCGTAATTAGCAAAGAAAAATAAATTTCTTCCGAGCGAAGGTGCGGGCAATTGAACCAAACACCTTGAAATTGCGAGGCGAGCACACAGCTCTTAGACCACAAAACCTCTCTTCTTTATTCCTGTTCAGGGTAAAAAAAAAAAAAAGATTACAGCAGAGCAAAAATAGAAATAACAATACAATAATAATCAAAATGGCAGCCGCAGTTGACGCTGCGCTGTGATTCATACAGCGTTTTAAGTTTGTCAGATCACTCAATACTGTCATCCATTCAGGTTGCTCTCCCTTGGTATTGCAAAGTTGCAGTGTATGTGTAGTGTATGTGTTTCCTTGCGTCTTTATGCTGCGTGTGTCATTAGAAAGGAAGGAATCTTTAGTGAATCTCGCAACAGAACTCATGAAGAGACAATGCTTTCGCATTAAAACCACGTGTGTAGTCATAAGTACCCTCCGCAATATTTTTTTAATAGTTTCTCCTGGTTGACGCTGAACTTTTGCTGTGCTGTATGCCAAAGTCGTGCTCTTTGAAAACACATTTTCATCCTTGTCCTATATATAGCTGTGCTTGGACACTTCGTACTGAACCGCCGGTGTGGCTCAGGTGGATATGGCTTTCAGCAGCGGAGCCCAAAGTGGAGGGATCGAATTCCAGCCGTGGCGGCTGCATTTCGCCTGCGAACGAAATATAAACATTCCCGTGCGCCACGGCGCAGCGCGCGAACGAGGCCCGAGGTTACGAATCGTTACGAATTTACGTTCAACTTGCCATTTTGCCATCGCGGCACGCGAACTTGCGTAAAAGCTAGGGTGGTGGCTGCAAAATATCATTATAAAGAAAAGGAAGACAAAAAGGATTGAAGGGGAAGATGATGACGAAGACTATCCCTCTCCAAGACGTACGCAAATGGTCGTGAAGTCTTCCTAATCTCCGCTGGCGGAGAGCTTTGTGATGGGGCTTCTATCTTACGCCGCAGGCGAAGACAGGCAACGAGCGTTTCAGGGCCCGTTCGGGGGAAAGGAGGTCACCTAAAAAGTGATATACCGACGCGACAGAAGCAGAAGAGACGTCATTCGTAGCGGGGCTTATGGCGACTCCCTGTTTACACTGCGGATTGAGCATCAGGCACCTCTTTTGGACTTCCCCAGAGCAGTTGGACTCCAAAAGGTAACCGTCGCTGACGATTGCGTCCAAAAGGAACCAAGTAAAAATGACGTCCGCAAATAAAAAATCCTGTGAAGCGGCGTGCGCCCAAGCCGGAATCCAGCTGATAAGCCGCTTAGCGCGCATTAAGCAAGAGTAAGAGCGGACTTGCGAGCACGAAAGCCAACGTTTAGCAACTATAGCTTCAATGCTCCCCATCGCCATGCATTACGTGACGGGAGGAGTGAGCTAGGAGTTCCGGAGCTCAACGAACACTGCGCCTTCCTTTTCTTTTTTCCTTTCTTCTTCGACCCCGTCCTGCTCTGTGATTTCTCCTTCTCGCGCATCTGTCCATTGCGCTGTGTGTATTGTGTGCCTTCGTTCTTTTGCAACGGGTCCGAGCGCCGCCGTATACGTTCTGATGCATGCGTCCTGGAAGGTAGCTGGCTCTGTGTCTGGCAGATTAACGAACCCCACAAAGCTTGCACGCCGGGCAAAAGGGCGGCGTAGACCACGCTTTGGTCCCGTCTACGCCCCTCTTCTCTCTGCACGCCGCGCAGTACTCGGCAAGTGCTCACTACACTTGTCCACTAGGGAAACGTCTTCACTGCTCTAGAAAATTCGGGGATCAAACCAGTGGTGGCTCTCAATCTGCAGGCTGTCACGACTGCAGCGAATGTTTCCTCTCCCCGCCTGCCCGGCCTCCTTTTATCTTCCAGTATCTCGCTTGGAAAGGTATCTTGCCTCCACCGTGGCTGGTTGTCCTTGATAAGGGAGCACAAGCTCTGCTGCCAGCGATATGTGCCGGCCCGTGGCTGGAGTCAGCAGGGACGCGTTTTCGGTGGTTTCCAGGCCAAGTTCATTAGGGGGCCCGGCTCGTGGCGCCGTGCGCTAATGCGTTCACTTTATCCTGCTTTATAACGATCCTGTTACTCCGGCGTTAATGCCCGTTTCCCATCACCGGACGCACGAGCCGGGCGGCGCATGCGCGCCATGCTTCGTTTCCTGATGGATGTGCAGCATTACGGCGATCGCCCTAGCGTGCCACCGTAGGCCGACCGATCGCAGCGCGCACCGCCGGCTGTCCGACGCCTCCGAAATTTTAACCCTCCCGCGCGCCCGCGCGGCTTCTCCTTATCCCTCCACTGTGCGGCCCGTCGTCGCTTCCTTCGTCAGGGAAGGGGGGAGAAACGAACGGCTGAAACACCGGCCAGCGACGATAAACTCGCAAAAGCAAAGCTGCGAAATAAGAGTTTTTCAACACGCTCCTACAATGAGCTGCATAGCTTTTCTCCGGTGCGATGGGCGCCTCACTTCTCCACTACGCACCAACGGCGCGGAACGCACTTAGTTGGTGCTCCGTGTGCTTGTACTATGAACGTGCACCGTACCGTAGTCGGCACGCGAGACGAGAGAAAAAAAGGGAAAAAATGCCGCCCCCGGAAGCTGGCTGTCACGCGCCTAGCGTTGCATATTAATGCCAGAAAATATATATAAGTAGAAAATCAGGATACTGAAGAAAAGAAAAAAAAACGAGCGGTCGATTTTTTTTTCTCTGGTTTTGGTGTCGTTTTTTTTTTCTTTGCACTTGGATACTTGTTCTTTCCGGGAGTGGTGGCCGAGTAGATGTATGTACACTGCTGCGTCTCGCGTAGCGACACGAGGGAGAGCGAGACACCGCAGGGCTATGTGCAGTTGCCCCAGCGAGTGCATGGTCTGGGGCGAGTGACATGGGGGGTACGAAGAGTGGAACGCCTGCGCAGTTGTCACTCACGAGGTTGTTTCGCGGAAGCGAGCGCAGCGCATTTGCGCGCACATGTGTTCACTGGTGGGCCTGCGGTAGAGCGCAGTCCTCACTTTCACGGCTTTAATTCTTCTCGGTCACTACTACGTACAAAGATGGACCGGCACCCGCTTGTACATTAGAGACTTTTTCGTTCGGTGACTGCGGGGCCGCAAAATCATCGATAGACTTTCGTCCGTGATGTCAGTGGCTGAGTAGTACTGCCTTCTGACTAGCTGGCGCTGTACTATTTAATTCCATTTGTGCCAACGCATATACGGTTCAGAAAACAGCCTTTAACGAAATTCTAGAGTGCTCGTAAACCGTATACGTCTAGCCTCCAATTCCTTTTTCTTTCTTTTTTTACCAGCTCTGTGCAGATAACTACGTATTTTCTCCGTAACTGTGGAAAGGTTATCGGAGAAGATCGTGGTTCACAAAGCAGTTAACCCAAGCTCTATCACCCTCGCGTGCACATGACACATTCGCTCCTTTTATTTCTCTCGCCTAAGGTTCCTGCTTGCTTTTGCGCCTCCACCAGCAAAAGAAAAGAAGAGTACAATGCGCAACTAACAATCTTGTCTCGCAGGCACGGCGCCTGTTTCGTGCCCCATTCACAGGAAGAGAGCCATCGCCGACCCCCTTATCCTCGTTTTTCAGGAAGAGAGCCATCGCCGACCCCCTTATCCTCGTTTTTCCTTCGCCGAGCGGCGGCCCCGGCCTACAAAGTCCCGGGTGGACGCGCTCCTTCTTCACAATGACAGAGCGCGCGCGTTGAATGGGCCCACCCGCCCCCCTCCGCGGCGCCACCGTCGAGGCCGTTCGTCGGCAGGTTGTTTCAAGGTGGTGGGTATTCGCGACTGTCAGCGAGTTGTCCGCAACAGCCAGTCTTTGTGCTGACCCGCAGCGTCCAGCGTCGGCCCGGGCTCCGCGGCGCCTCGCCAGCGGAGCTCCCGGTGTCCGCGCGCCGCGGCTACTCCGACACTTGGCGAAATCGAGTTAGCGCGCGGTGGCCACGGCGGCGGCTGTCCGGTTCCGAGCGAGCGCCGGTGCGGGCCCTTTGTGCGGCTGCCGTCTTTTATTCGACGCACGGTTCGGCCCAGAAAAAAAGGGTTCCGCCGACGGAAGGGCGCGCTACGTGACATTTGGAGCGCTCGAGAAGTGGGAGGGGGGGTGCCGTCTCGCTCCTGGACCCGCGGACTGCAATTCAAATTACGAGATAACGACGCGCCTTATGCGCAGTTTTTCAATTGTATAAGGGGAGACCTTCGTCATTCTTGCCAGAATGTTCAAAGAGATGTACGAATCACATATCGGAGATCTTTGAAAGCGAGTTGGCATATTTTGGCACGAAACAAGTCTGCATGTTTTATGTCTCCACATTAACTCAGACCAGTGCCGGTCTCAGTCCACGGTTGTGTTATCCTCTCTGTCCTTTAAAGATTCCGTGCGAAAAGCCAAAATTAAGTCTGCGTGCGCTAGCGTCGCCTTCTCTCGTTTTCAAATTTTCCTCACTCACTCTGGTGATCTTGTAAGTGTACTTAGCGGTCTCATTTTTATGCGGAGTGTTTTGAACGACGTGTGGGTATCTTTGATGTTCGAGATCTTAATTATGCGCAAAGAAAAGGCCGCTCCCATGGGGTGACGCATAGGTGTCTATTGGTTTCCTAACGAAGCGCTACTATTTACTCTACAGTATGAAATAACCAGTGGCCCAGCTGCCATCGTTACTAGTGCCTGGTCCTGTTTTCTCAGTTAACTTTATGATTGTGCAGCGGTTGGATAGAACATAACGCTACTGCGCATTCGTATTCCTTTGATCAATCAGAAAAAACGGTGATTGCATTCGGCCGCACGCAAGAGAACACGATCTCGTGTGCGCACGCCTCCTTTGTAGAGACCGTACTAGCGCACTGTATTGGCATGCATGTTTTATTGTTACCCATTTGCTGCCGTCATTATGCGGTATTGGTGTAGATGGCTGCAGGCTGGTGTCATCAAGGCGCATTTACTACGCACGTTGCAGCGTTGTTAATCAGTGTAACCAACAAAGTACAGGCAGAAGCTTCGACCCGCCGCCACCCCCTCCTTTCCCCCCTTTTCTCCTCAGACTGGCCTCCCATGCTACAAAGACATTCGTGGATGTGCTAATGACTCACGCCACTTTATTCTTCTTTGTCCGTTGGTGCAAAGGGTCTGTATTGAAGGGGCTATTCCAAAGCAGTCATGCGTCAAACGACTACAAAATATCACTTTGTGAGTGCCTCGGATACTTATTTTAAAACCAAACGCGCCAGTATGTGACGTAATAATTAGCCTAGAGTAACCAGCAGGCCCTCTCCTGTATTATTGAAGACTATTCGGCATTAAGCGATGGTACCTGTACAAAGATCAAAATATTTTCACATCAAACATTTCAACCATTATGTTCCTGGTTTCACTTCCTTTTCCCCCAAATTCATCGTCGGTCTAGCTACTACTTTTAAGTACTAAAAAAAACTGCACTGCGGCGGCCACAGAACCTTGCTGCATAAAAACTGATTCTGTAGTGAGAACAAAGTTACCTCCGAGGACTGCACAGAATGCTATTTCTCATTTCCACGAAAATTGGCGACGCCTCTGCGAAGTGGTACCCAGGCAACATTACCCTGGCGTAACGGACGCGCATTATTTTACCACAACAATCTTCGAAATCGGCGTCATTGACGTGTGTTTTTTTCCCCTCTCTATAGTTTTCTTTCATTCATTCAGCCGATATCAGAAGGGTTGGCCGCATCTCCCGCCTTGGGCGCAGATGTGCTGAAACTGCGGACGCTGTTTCTTCCCGCTGAACTCGCGCGAGAGCCCAATACGCGTAACGAGGACTTCCGTAAACATCGACCTTTCGCACTAGAGAAGGCAAAAGGCGACCAAAGCAAAATGCCAACTATTCGGTGCAAGCGTTGCCGCTTCCTCGCTTTGATAGTGAACTTCGCGTTCGCGTCAGTATCCCGCAGCTTCGGCAACAAAAGTCTCGTATCTTGTCGGCAGTGCCCCTCGGTGGCCTCATGAAACTTTTGCGTCGGACCTTCGTCCTACTTTTGTTTCCTCTTATTGTACCATCCTTGCTTACTGGCCTCACACAGCCAAGCAGCGCACATGCTTGACGAGTGACATTCAATTGACTTGTTTCTCGCACGAGCTTCAATCCAAATTCCGGCGCCGTCAGTATACATGTAGCCCCGAGACCAATATTTCATGGCGTCGTACTCTCTCATCGTCTCCGAAGGTGCCTTCCGGCAAGAATTTGTTGCTGTAAGGTGGATGTTAACCTTTTCAGGGACTCCGCCAAGTGCGATTGTGGGTGAGCAGCACAGCTAGCAGGATCTAATATCCGACGCGATGTACTGGCGTCATTTTCTCCTCGCTGTGAGCGACGAGACCAGGGTGACTCGGTGGAGGGTCAGCAGGAAATTGAACTAGGGGTTGACGCCCAAATTGCGGAACTGGCGCTGCGCGCCGTCAGCTTGCGTAGTTTGCCGCGTCAGCATTGCGCTTCCCTTAATGTCTTGCTCGGCGTCAGGAGAAAATCACTCTTCGGGGGGTTTGTTTACGCGAACTTGTCGAGCGCGCATCATCGCACTTAGCAGAACTCCTGACAGGGCGAGAAGCTTCTGGAAATATCTTTTCGCCATCATATGATCTGGCAACAGGAGATTCGTTGAAAACGGCTTTCGGGCGGCCGCCGTTTTTACGCACAGTTTAGAGCCTGCGATGCGTGTGCGTTAATCAATTACCGATGGATGGATTTTTAGGCGCCAAGTCCTTGGCTGAGGTGCGCTATATTTTAGGACTCCGGTGAATTTCAACCAAGTCGTGTTTCTTAGCGCACGCTTAAATTCAGGACGCGGGCGTTTTTTGCATTTTGCGTCCATCGAAATGCCGTCGCGGCGGCCTTGTATTTGTAACGAAATGCATCTTCTCTGCGAGTGAGAATGCGTGGCTCGTGTCGCACGTGACCTATTCGCTAGGTACGCAGTGCCGGACGTTTTCTGGGATTTGTTAAAGCGAATATCTAGGGGCATCCGAACAAAATTAGCATCAAGGGGCATCAATCAGAGCCGTGCCAGAAACGCGGACAGAACGATGGAGAGAAGCGCAGACTTATACTCTGGCGGCGTAGAAAGGTGCTAAAATTAGAGTAAACCTGAGTTATGAGAAGATGGGTGAAAATACAGATAAATGTGGACGAAAGTCGTGTGTGCGGCGTACATTTGATGCTGAGAGGGTCATAGATGCATTTAATGAAATGAGAATTGCATACACTTATATGAGAGGCGAGATTGATTGCAATTTATGATAATTATTTTTTTCCAGTTGATGAAATCACTTTTTCTTGTGAATGTGGCATGCAACAACTTTTTTTGTAGACCGACACCAATCTGTGACGTAAGCAAGGTGCGGTGGCGCTACTGTCGCCGGGGGTAGGGGGAGGAGTTAACAACTGATGGTACTGCCCATGAGAATGCATGCAGACATAGGTTTTCAAAGTCGTTTTCTTGAGTCGTTTTCTGCAGTGCACCTTGTGGTCAGTTTGTTAAGAAACACCGAGTTCATTCCTGAGCAGAATATGGAAGTATGCAAGATCATTTCAAGGCCGATGTATTTTTGGTTTGGTTCGATTTATGGGGGTTTAACGTCCCAATGCGACTCAGGCAAAGCGACTCAGACTCAGCGACTCAGGATGTAAGTTTAAAACATCATAATATATAGGCGCCGGAATTACAACAGAGGAGGGGGGGGGGGGTTATACCATGAGCGCAGCTCAAAGAACCAGACGTAAATAAAACTTTCCAAAATTATTTTCTCATTTCACAACGCACCTTCGAAGTCGGTCGTTTAATGGCTGGCGAGTGCTGTCGACTAGAACATAAAAAGTGTTTAGTGTCCCTCTCGCAGCTGCTATCTTTTGAAAACGCCACAATAAATGTGTGGTGTGATGCCTGACATACCTCCCGCAACGTCCAAGCGAAATCGGCTGGGTGTTTCTCCCCGAATCGCCCAAGCTTCTCGCGTAGTCCGACATGCTACCGGATGCGCTACAGTTGCTCGCGAATACAATCGTTAAAGCTAGATAGCCTCGGCAGCCCTCCACGAGGGCTGTTTTCGAACGGCATGATAAAACGAACCACGCACCACAGCAGACGATGGCGCAGACGATACCCCCGGCCGCTTCCGGCGTTCGCGAGCGCCCCCTAGGTTTGTAAACGCGATGTTGGTCTATCCCCGAAGCACCACGGCAAATACTTGTAAAATTGTTCACTGTCGTCCCGATTCCATGCATCGGCCCGCCTGTGCATTTAACAGAAGCCGTCACTTCGGAGTCGTTCAGCTATAGGAAGCCCTTTCCAACAGCACTTCACCTCTTTTCCAGCGTTGATCACGGCTTCGCTAATCTTTGCACGGCCTTTTCATCAGCAACAGTGCAGTTCAATCCGATGGAATGTAACGTAATACAATACAGTACAATGCGATGCAGTACGATACCTCTGCAAAAGCAAAAGAAAAGCAAAAGACCTGACCATGGGAGACGTGGGCGGTGCCTTTCCCAGATTGGAACGCTGAGTGGAGCCAGTCGGCTGAACACTCTTCGGCTGGCCGCCGACGGCGCGGAGGGTTCATGTGGGCGCCGCCGGTGTTCGGCCATTGTTGCTTAACCGGCCCGGAGCGTAGCGGCCGGTCCGAGTGGCCGGCGCCCAGGCACGAGCTGCGCGATGCGGCACGCTTCACTCAGCTCATCGATTCCCCGCGGGCCAGGCGCGCTATAGCCGAGGGTGTCCCAATGGCGGGCACCCACTCATCAGCCGCGCGCCGCTAATGACAATATGATTCGGCTGGGCCAGCAGCTGGCCTGTCTGCTCGCCAACCCGTGCGCGTCTTCTGTGAACCGCTATAATTTGCATACCACCGCGCGAACGGGGAGAGTTTTAAAACTTGCGGCCGTGGTGGCCTATCAGCGTTCATCGCCGAACGCCCTTCGTTAGGCGAGCGTTAGGAAAGAAAAAAAGAAAGTAAACGAGACGACAGGCCAGGTTCGCGTCGATCGGTCGAGTGGTGCCGCAGTATTTGGGCGATTAATGGCAGGCACTACACTACAGCACAGGCCACGAGTCCAGGCCGCAGCTGCCTGGTGGAGCCCGCGTCCTTTGCAGCGCCAAGTAGCTATGTAGGCAGCGTGGCACTGCCTTGAGTGTCCGGCTGGCGCTATTTTTTTGTGTGTGTGTGTGGAAAAAGATGAAAAGTGGCAAGGAAAATACGGAGATATAAGCTGAACTAAGGTAGTTGTAGTTTATAGCGTAAATTCCAGGGAAAGAAAAAGATATTTGGGACGAGAGGAGCTCAAAAATGCAACGAATGAACAGCGGTCTGAAGAGATGCGAAGAAGGGCAGGATATTTAAGAAGTGCTTTTCTGTGCACAGTTATTCGACGC